>NC_048227.1:27153068-27166775 GCF_002007445.2 Ailuropoda melanoleuca
GGGGAGGGAGAGATTCCCCATTTCCAACACCCCATGGGCCGGAGGAGGGAGCCTGGGCTGGGCCTCCCTCCTGGGGGCGGGCAGGAGTCCTCCACATGCGCTCCAGGGATCCCTCGGCTGGGGTGCAGGGTGCCTGAATGGGGACACATCTACTTAAGATTCAGACTCGCCCCCAGATCTGCTAGCCTCTTTTGGGAACACTCAGTGACAGTGCCAGCAGGCGCTTTTAGCCGGTCCTCCCATTCTCATCGTTCCCCCCCACCCCCCATGAACAAACAGTGGAAGTCGGAGCGGCACCCAGACTGGCCCTCAGGCCTGGTCACCACCCCTTGGTGGCCCCTAACCTGCCCTGGGGTACTGGGGTCCCTTGGAACCCCCAGGTTTGAAAACTGGACGGACCTGCTCTGTTCCCAAGAACTCCCCAAATACCAACTGACTTTCAGGCCAAAACATAAAGTTGTGCTTCCCGCCTCCCCCCTCCAATGTCACTTTCGCGCTGCTTTCCAAGCAGTAGGGTCGGAGAGATCTGCTGGAAATTGGAGGTGGGGCATTGAGGGTACCTTCTCCACCTGGCAAAGATCTGGCCCCTGGGGTGACACCCCGTCCATAATCTACATAAGTTTCAGGCAGTGAGGGGGCCCCTCCCCTACAGCTCAGCTCCTCCTGAAATCTGCCCCACCTGCCGCCCCACCTGCACCCCCAGAACATCTCACCAGTGTCCCCTCTTGCCCCAAGAGGATCTAAATAACTGAGACACGACTTGTCCCCCTCTACTGCCCAGCCTCTTTTCGAGTAAATGTGACAGGACTGAGCCTCCCAGGATCATAAAAAATGTATTTGCTGTCCTCTGTTGGCCAACGTGTGTCACACTCACAAAACATTTTGCCCAACCCAGTGGGCCCTCCTGATGCCATCAAGGGTGTCCCAGGGACCTCAGCCAGAGGGAGTGAGCCAGGTAGGCCCCTCTTCTCCTCTGTCCTAGGTGCACCCCTCCTTCCTGCCCCCACTTTCGGGGGGCAGGAAGGAGGGGTCCTGGTTTACAGTCACTGCACTGGTCTTTGACCCACTGTTTTGTGTCTCGTGTCCCTCCTCCCTGGCTGGGCTCTAATTCCGGGAGCCTGGAGGGCAGTGCTCAAGGAGAGGCAAGGAAGGCTGTGGTGGGGAGGTCTCTGGGTTCACTCTGGGTGGAGGGACCCCTAGGGGATAGTTTCTCTCATAGCAACTTGGAGGGGAATGTAGCAAAAGGGGGATAGCTCAGATGCGTCTTAAAGCAAAGGGCTGATCATTGATCATCATCAGTCCCCATTTGCTCCTGAGGACCTACTATGCGTCAAATATGGGAACTATAGAGCTTACTGAGCTCTGCCCATTTTCCAGAGGAAAAGACTGAGGCTTCGGGGTCAGTTGTTCTTGGATCCAAAGCTTGCTTGCCCTCTGTGTGCCAGGACCAGAGCTGATGCTGGGGCCACAGTGGCAAACAGGACAGGTCCCTGACCTCAAGGTGTCTGGGTCCAGGCATCATAAGAGACCAAAGCTGGGCTTGGGTGTCCACCTGGGTCCTCCCTGCTGGTCCCACTGGTGCGTGGTCTCCATTAAGACTGAATTGTCCTTGCAGCCCCACTTGTGGGGTAGGGCGCACAAGAGGCTGGGCTCCCCCTGCTGCTTCTCAGCAGCTGGGAGACCCTGGACACTGCTAAGCCTGCCTGGGCCTCAGCTTCCTCATCTGTAAAGTGGGAGTTATTATACCTGTCTTATAGGACTTTCATGGGGCTTATATGAGACGAATACCCTGGTAAGGACGGGTACTTGGCATTTTTTTTTCCATTGCTTCCTATAAAGATTTTCTTTTTATTTATTTTGCGTTTAAAAGTTGCAATTTTAAGTCCTATTAACAGAAAATATGTAACAAAACCTTCCTAACAAGAGAAAAAAAATTCAGAAATGCTGCAAAAATTGGCCTCATTGACATAGTTTCAGATTTTTACTTAATATAGCTTCTGCTGGAAATGATTTATGTGACATTTATATAAGCAATTCTAAATCACTCTGTATAGCGAGCACTTCAGCTCTTTACTGTCTATGCCCAACATTGAGAGTCAGCTTAGTTTCTGAAGGCGATGCTGGCAAGCACTGGAAATGGTCCACCTGAGATGCTGTTGACGTATTGTTCTGATCCTTCACCTGAAGATGTTTCTGCTGATTAAGTGTCTCTGTGCTTCTTGACCCTCTTTGCTCTCATCTTCCCACAGCTTCAGAATTAGGTTTTGGATTTCTTCTGTTTTTTTGTGTGTGTGTGCGCGCACACGCGCGCTCATTCCTGGAGGGGAGGGCACTGGTTTGCCAAATTCATAGGTAGCTCCAAATTGAGAATTGGATTTCTCCTAGAATTTTAACAACATTTGACCAAGAAGGGCCTCTGAGGGAGTTCAGGAGATGATTGCTTGTGCCTGGTATTATTATCTAGAGGAGAGGATGTCAGAGGAAAAAATAGGGGCCAGGGGCCAGGGTGGAGTCAGGTATGGCCCAGGCCCCTCTGCGGAGTTGAAATAGCTTCCTTGTGCCACAGCAGCACAGGGGCTCAGGGCCCCGGAGACTGGCTGCCTGCCACCCACATCTGTGCACAGAGCCACAGGACTCTGGAAACTCACCTTCTAACCCCTACGTCAGGCCCTCACAGCTGGGTGCAGAAGGAAAAGGCAAGCTTTGCTGGGACCAGCCGGGCCTATGGTCAAGACCACCCCACCCTCAAGGCAACCAGGGTCCTGCTTTTACCTTGGACTTTAAGAGCCCCCTTAAAGATGTCCCCCGATCCCTTTGAGGCCTGCTCTTGCCCATTCTGGCTCAGCGTCCCATGACTCAAGCTAGTGGCCGGCTTGATATCCAGTTAAGCCAGACTTTGGAAAACATCCCACTCTTTGGCCTGAGGCCCCAGGGGCCTACTCTGGCCTTCTCCCAGGAAGGGGTCCCACCCTCACCCAGGTTTCTGACCAGGAGAAGATGCCAAGGCCCAGGCCACAAGTGCAAAATGGCCACCCTGGGCAGAAGGAGCCTCCGGGAAAGGCCTGGACTCCTGGTACCCTGCCCTGTCTGGCATATGGCAGGGCAAAATCAGGTTTTGTTAAGAAATGAATACAAAAAAGAAGGAAAAGTACTGGAAAAGAAGCCCGGCTGGAGGTGGGTGTTGGGACTGCAGTGACGTCCCATCTGTGAAGACAGCGAGGCTTCCAGGAGGTCGAGAACTCCAGGCCCCAGCTGGACAAAAAGATAAACGGCCATATGGTGAGTCCAAGGGGTCTGTGCTTCCTGTTCTGCTGGGGACCAGACCCTTGCCTGCTAGGGGCATCATGACACAGGCCTGTTACAAAGGCCAGTTAAGAATGGCTTTGCAATGGAAAGAGAAGCCAGAGATCAATCAGGCTGTGACCTTGGACAAGTCCTTGGCTGTCCCGAGTTTCAGTGTCCCCACTGGCAACAATGGGCATGCTTTAGAGGATGAAATCGCACAATTTGCACAGAGAGCATACTAAGCACTCAATAAATTATAGCAATGGTCCACCCCTGTTAAATGGGAGTGGGGAATCGGTCATGCCTCTGGATGCTACAGATGGATTCAAAAGCATGAGGGGTTCTCCCTTCTCTCCAAGTTGTGGACACCAAAGTGGGAGCGGCACCAGGGACTGGGTGGGTAGGTCAGCATGGCCTAGCGGGACCTGGTCACCTAGAAATGCAAAGTCAACATCTTGGAATTTCAGCAGGGTGGCGAAGCTAGGTCAGGAAACTGGAAGAATGTTCCACACGTAGCCCAGGTAGACTTGAAGGACTTGAACTGCATCTCCTTCTGCATAGACCTCCTCTCTGGAACCCACATGACCGTGGACCCAGAGCCACTGCTCAGACCAATACCGGCTTAAAAATCAATACTGTTGGCTTTGAAGTGTTTTGACCAGAGGTTGCAACTGGTAGCCCACAGGCCAAGTGGAGCCCACAGACATGTTTCATTTGGCCCGCAGACCATTTAAAATAATAATAATAAATTTGATTTGGTTGCCAACATTTTTTAATCAGGAAATTTCATATTTAAAAAATCCAGATTTCTGGCTTCTCTTAAAAAAAAATCAGACAATCAAAAGATTTGGCAATGGTGGGCCCACATTCCCACAGGGCAATGGTTGGAGCAGAACAGCATGTAATAGAATAACAGTCAGGGAAGGCTAGCTGCCGTGACAAACAATCCCACACTTTCAATGGCTCACCACGATACCCTTTTATTTCTCATTTGTATCACAGTGCAAGAAGTGGGGAGCAGGGGGAATCCACAAGTTATTTAGAAACCTAGGTGACTTTTATTTCATGGTTCTGGGGTCTTTCTAAAAAATGTTTTAAAATGTATATTCTTAAAGATTTTATTTATTCATTTTAGAGAGAGAGAGAGTGCGGGGTGGGGATAGGGTGGTGGTGGAGAGGCAGAGGCAGAGGGAGAAAGAGTCCCAAGCAGACTCTGCACTGAGCGTGGAGCCCAACAGGGGGTCTGATCCCACAACCCCGAGATCATGACTGGTGCTCTGATGTCTTCTAGGGCTTCATTCTTTCTGCATGAGCTGGGGGAGGCTATAGGGAAAGCAAACCAGCTTTTAACTGCATCGGCTAGGAAGTGTCCCACATTGGTGAGCACCAGTCATGAGGCCCAACAAGTACCCAAAGGGCCTGTGAAATGTGGTGCCTGGCTCAGAGACCAGGAGGAAGAGGAGGCATATGGACTCCAGCGTCTCTGTTTCAAGTGGCTGTCCCAGATGCTTCTTCAGCTTGGTCATGGAAATTCTCTTCTCATTGTCCTTCCTCACCCCTCTCCAGCTTAGTTCTTTGGCTCAGAAGAAACCACCAGTCATTGGTTGGAGAATAATCATGTGATACAATCCCAGTTAATGACAGATGATGAATTTGGGTGTAATGCCTGGAACCACAGCAGCCATTTTGGGCCAGACTTGGGGGTGAAGCCAACATGGTGATGGCAGACAAGAGAGGTGGAAGGAGCCTGTGTCTCTAGTGGCTTGATGGAGGTGCTCAAACAATCAAGCGAGAAACCCACTGCACCTCTAGACTTCCTGGTAAATGTCTAATAAATTTCCTTATTTTTTAAAGGCAGTTTGAGACAAGGCAGCCCCTGTTCCTTGTATAAAAAAAAAAAAAAGTATCCAAAGTGCTAAGGACATAGTTCCTGCCTGGCTGGATTCACTTAGGTCATCTGCCTGGTCATGTAGGAATTTGAGTTTTGACCCCTTGACTTAAAATTTTTTCTTCTTGCAATGCAGAGCTGAGGTCAATGTGGCCAGCTCCAACCTTCATGGCCTAGAATAGAAATTTCCCAGTGTCTACCCCTGGAGAATGCAATGTGCAACTTTCAGTGCTGCCTGGGGCAACATGGTCCCATCCAGGGCCTGGATCTCCACCTGTATCTCGGGGATGCAGCAATCGCTGTGTGACACTGACTGCAAGGTGTCCTTGGGGTTTGGGGCCTCATACTGGTCAGAGGTTGGTGGTCATTCCTAACGGTGGTGGCCTGTCCCCAAGTCTCTTATTAGAGTCCCTGAGATGTCTGGCTTCTCCTGGAAGGAAGGGTAGGCAGAATGACCCATCATCCTAGTTTGCCCAGGACTAAGTGGTTCTCCGGGTCATTGGACTTTCAGTGATAAAACTGGGACAGTCCCAGGCGAACCAATTAGGGTGGTCACCCTACCTATCCCGGACATGGGATTTGGAAAGAGTGGAGAGCTGCTGGCTCAGGTCTGTGGGAGTGGCTGTCACTGGGGAGGGAAAGAAAGTAGAATCTTTTGAATATCCACAGCCAGTCCCCAACGACTCTGTGTTGGCCTTGTGGGCAAGGTCTTGATATGCCTGTCAGGGTACTGGGTGAGGGGACTAGTCCAAAGGAACTTGGACAGCATGGAGATACATTAGGAAGGGAGAGAGAGTCTGAGAAAGACTAGATTATGTAGGTGACTGACGAGTGGGGAGTGGGTCAGAGTATCATCCCAGCTGGGTGGGAACGGGGTCTGGGGAGAGGCCAGAGGCAGCTTCCTGCCAGATGGGCCGGCTGCGGAGACAGTGGGGGAATTCTTAGAGCTGTTGAGTTGGCTTATTGGAGGCTCTCCCCACTAATGCCTGCTCCGGTCGCCTCTAGAGGGCCATGGGGGACATTGAAAAGGCTACTCAGTTCCATTCTGATACCGGACTGCTGTGGCCTTGGAATGCCACATTGTGCAAATGTCTGCATAAATCTGAGCAAGGGAGCGCTGGTTCTGGAGATGGGCCGTTTCTACCTCTGCACACGCGTCTCCAACCCCAAACCCAAGGCCAGTCCATCCTCCGGAACCTGAGGAACGTAGGTTCCCCTCCTCTCTCTTTCTCTCAGTGATGCCATCTGTGAAATGGACTAGTATTTTCCTCATCGTGTATGTGCCAGGCTCTGGGCTAGGTGGTAGGATGTGGTTTAGACCACATGAGAGCCCCCCTTTTTTTTTTTTTTTTTGCCTTTAAGTGTGAGGTATTTCGGGCCTACTCCAAACAACAGAGGATAAATTAACAAACACCCCTATGCCACTACCCAGCTTAATTAATACATAAATCAAATCAAATCAAATGCAGATCCAGTTAATACCCCTCTTGGCCATCTCTGACGTCCCCACGGACAACGCTGTCCTGAATGTAGACGTCATCGCACTCAGGCAGGCCTTTATACTTTCACCACCTGTGTGGCCAGAAACAAATCGGGCATTGTTTGCATGATGTTTACTCTGTATAAATGGCATCGTCTTTCTCCGCCTGCTTTTTTTTTTTTTTTTAACTCCACATTTTGTGAGCTTTCTCTATGTAGTTGGATGGAGTTATAGCTTATTTCTTTGAACTGCTGAACTTAATTCTATTCTGTGAGCATTCCACAGTTTGCTTTTCTGTTTTCCTGGACGGACATTTAGCTCTTCCCAGCAATGCTGCTATAAACAGGCTGGTGTACACGATTTCTGCAAGGCTTGCAGGCCAGAGGAGGATTCCTGGGTCTCATTTACACGGAGTTTTCAGAAACGCGGTGGCTTTTAGCTTGGCATAGACTCTCAAGTTTCCCACAGGCCCCTCGAGTCCTTGTCTTATCCCCGAAAGCTTTCACATGTTCACACAATCTGTCTGGCTCCTCTGGGCATTTGAGCTTTCAGCCTCTAGTCTCTTGGGAAATGCATGGGCGTCTAAGCTGGTAATTGTAATATGGTGTGGTAGGTGCTAGAAAAGCAATAAAGCCAAGGTGCTGGAGGTGCATTGAGGAAAGAGCAACTCCAACCGACGAGCTGAGGCATGATTCAAAAAAAGTAGTTAAGTTAGTAATAGTTAGGCAAAGTTTTGTGGTATGCCTAGGAGTTTTCCAGGAAGCCTGAAATGGAGAAAGGCCATTCATTATAGGTGGAGGGAACCTCACAGATGCAGGCCCAGAGGATTGAGGCACAAGCTGACTTGAAGGCATACTAAAGACTGGTGTAAAACACTGAAGAGCAAGAGGGAGCACAATAGGAGGGACACTTGGGGCCTGGAATGCCATGCTGAGGAGTTGGGATTTATCCTGGCGGTGGTGGGCATCTTGTGAAGGACAGAATGATGAGAGTGACAGGTTCACTGCTGTGTTGGAGGGAGGTCAAATGACAGTGGAAGGAGGATGGAAGAGAGGCAAGACCAAAAGCAAAGGATACCGGGTAGGAGTCTACTGCAATAGTCCGAGCACCAGTTATCAAAGAAGAGATGGAGCAGTGAAGGTCTAAAGCAACACACAGTAGGTGACTGGAGAGAGGTTTAGGCATCGACCAACTGCATGAGCAGGTGAGAGACGAGGGGTGAGTCAAGGGTTGGGGTAAGCAGAGTCACGGTCTCCCAAATTTGTCCACACCTAAATCCCTAGAACCTATGGATATGTTGTGTTTCATGGCAAAAGGGACTTTGCAGATGTAATTAAAGTTACAGACTTTTATTTATTTTTATTTTTTAAAATTTTTTTTAAAAAAGATTTTATTTATTTATTCGACAGAGATAGAGAGAGCCAGTGAGAGAGGGAACACAAGCAGGGGGAGTGGGAGAGGAAGAAGCAGGCTCCCAGCGGAGGAGCCTGATGTGGGGCTCGATCCCATAACGCCGGGATCACGCCCTGAGCCGAAGGCAGACGCTTAACCGCTGTGCCACCCAGATGCCCCAAGTTACAGGCTTTTAAAAAGGAGACTGAGTCTGGATTATCCAGGTGGGCCCAATCCAAATCCAGGAGCCCTTCCAAGCAGAGAATTTTCTTTGGCTTGCATGAAAAAGAGAACTTTTTTTTTTTTTTTGGCTTGCATGAGAAAGACACAGAAGGTGAAGCAAGATTTGAAATGTACAGAGGACTTGGCCTAGATGTCAGGACACTGTGTGCAAGGATTGGAGAGAGGCCTTGAGGTGCCGAGGAAACAGAATCCAGTCCTACCAGTGCAGGGAACTTGATCTTGCCAACCACCCGGGGAAGCACGGAAGCAGATCCATCCAGAGCCTCTGATCATAGCCCAGCTGGTCACCACCTTTAGACTTGTGTGAGACTCAGAACCCACCTGGGCTTCTGACCAACAGACACGGAAAGAGAAGACGGTGTGGTCTGAAGTCGCTAAGGTTGTGGTAACTTGGTCCAGCGGTGGGAGAAAACCAATGCCAGCCTGGATCCTGAGTTTGTCGCTAGAACGGCCTTCTTGTCCTCACACGGTGGAGAGAGAGAGAGAGAGAGCGAGCACTCTCGTATCTCGTCTTCTTTTTATAAAGCATGAATTCCACTCTGAGGGCCTCACCCTCATGACCGCATCCCCTCTTGATTACCCCACAAAGGCCTAACCCCCTACTACCATCACACTGGGGATTAGGGCTTCGACGTACGAACTTGGGTGTGTGTGTGTGTGTGTGTGTGACATAATTGTTTAGCTCATAGAGCAACTGGAAGGACTCACTTTCAAGTTCACATGGCTGCTGACAGAATTTGTTTCCTTGTGGCCCGTTGGACCTAGAGCTTCAATTTCTTGCTGGTTGTTGGCTGGAGGACGCCTTCCATCCCTCTCCATGGGGGCCTCCCCAACAAGGCCGCTCTTTCCATCCAACCAGCAGGAGATTCTGCTGTCCAGATGGGTGTGGCCGTCTTAGGTAACATAATCAGAGAAGTGGCATCACATCCCCTTTGCCGGATTCCGTTGGCTGGAAGCAGGTAACAGTCCTCCCACTCAAAAAGAAGGGACGACATGGGGTGCAAAGACCAGAAGGCAAGAATAACAGGAGATCGTAGAGTCTGCCCGTCAACACTTCTCCAAGGAAGAGATGGGGTTTCTTATCTGGGTGCTTCTCCAGAATTGTCGTGAATTTTATATCGAGCGAGGCGTTGAGTCTGGGGGTTCTTCTGTGCCCACAGGGAGTGAAAAATCAGCTCTGCCCACCTGAGTGAAAAGGGCAGGGCTGGGGGGCAGGGGGCAAAAGGGAACACGGTCTCGGGAAGTGTTCTTCATACGCCAGCCTGGTGATTTGCTAAAGCAAAACTCAAGTCGATGTGACACAAACAACGTCTGGTGCTTCTAGGGGCCTGCCACAATATTTTCTTTTAAGTGCTACTCGTGCCTGAAATACGCTTCTGGTTTTGAAATGTGGTTCTCAACTCATGCTCGGCTACACATCACTCACTCTCTTATTAAGAGGGCCATTTTTCATTCTTCGGCGTAGGTTTTCAAAGCACATGATGTCATTCCAGATGGGAGAGTGCCAGGGCGGTGGGCCCGAGGCCTCTCCTTTGAGGGGGTCCGTTCGGATGACAAGAGTGAGCTTTTCCCTTGCAAAGTTGGCATCTCATTCATGCAGTGTGAGCTCTGTGTGAACGCCTGTGCCCTCCAGAGCCCCGACGTCTGTGTGCTCCTTACGTGTTCTCTCTTTTTCTGTTACGTTTATAAGTTTTTGCTGCAAAAATAGTGAATCTGAAAGTGAGACAGCTTCTGTCTCTGATGCCATGATAAGAGGAAAGCAATCGGTCATTGGCTCTGTAATTCCCCGCCACCCCTCACCCCCCTGGAGGTCTTCATGGTCACCAGCATGACAGGGAGCCTTCCGCGTGTTGGGGGGGTGTTCTTCATATCTGAGAAACCAACATAAAAATCCATACTTGTGTGGATAAATATGCTTATTTATTTTTTAGACATCTGCTCAAGTTACAGTTATACACGATGGAGAAATTCTAGAGATCTGTACAACAGAGTGATTACCATTAACTAATTTGTTGAGACGGCAGATCTCACATGAAGTGTTTCTTATCACACGCACACGAAAAGCAAAGGGACCCAGGCAAGTTGGAGGTGATGGTATGTCTACTACCTTGAATGCGGTGATGGTTTCCTGGGCTTGTCCTTACGTCCAAACTCATCCAGTTGTATACGCTCAATATGTGTGGGTGTTTTTATTAATGATACCCCAATAAAGCCGTAAAACAACACCCCAAAAGCAGGACCCAGCTTTTCTTGCTAAGTTAATCTCCAGATCCATGAATCAGTCATTCCTTTTAACGGCTGCCCATGATGCCATGACGTGGATGGACCACCCTTGGCATCCTGGCTAGTGGATGTTTACAATGTTGTCATCAGAAGGACTCCACCAGACGAGAAGCAAGTGAGTGTGTGTCATTCCAGTTTCAGAGTGGGAGAAACTGAGGCCCAGAGAGGTTACGTGGAGGGTCTATGGCTCCCACCGGTTCCTGGTAGATGCTAGGCAGAGAGAAGCCAGGCTAACACTGCCCTTGCTCTATGCTGCCACCTGGTGTCACTGTTGAAGTTTGCTGCCGAGCTGCCTCTGTTGAGAAACCTCGATCCTGGCTAACTAAGCCTAGGGATCCCAGGCTTCCCCTCTGTGGCTTCAAAATTCTGATTTAACCCTTTTCTGCCACTGACTCTCATGCTCTATCCTTACAGAGCTCCCAAAGCAAACCCACCTTCTCCCCAGTGGTCAAGTTCACACAGCAGGGTCTCAGAGGGTCTAGGCTCAGTTACCTCTCCTCCCAACCTCAGCGTCAGGGGGCTTCTTATCTTTCCCTTTACATATGCAAAGCAGACCAGAGAATGATTCTTCACAGAGCAAACACAGGGACTTCAAGCCGACTTTCAGAAATTCATAGAAAAGTTACAGAAATCCAAACATGGCTTTCTATATTCATGAACACAAGTGGTTTAAATCAACATAAAATGGCTTGCTCGTTCAGACACATAATCAGCGTTATGCATTTAAGTGTAAAGAGGACCCAAAATCGGGATTTTGATCACTGGTGTCTGATTTGGCAGTATGTGCCAAACTGGATTTTACACCTCTGTGGCATCCCCAGATTCGACCAGAGGTGATGATTTTGAGATTCATGTGTAATCTTCCAGGCTTAAAAGCAAAGAAACAAAAGCCAGCAAGTGCTTCTCCACGGATAAATATATACCCTTAGATATTTTGTGCAATTTTTGTGTGTTGGGGGGAGAATGGTACTCACAGTACCTTCTGTAAATTGCCTTTTTCTAAAGTCCCTTCATCATGTGGGGCCGAGGGGGGCGCCCCGTGTAGGGTGGGGCGGGGAACGTGTTGGGGGTGCTTTCCTAGGATGATGTCACCTAGGAGGGCTGATTCACTCTTTGGAGGGAAGGACAGGAAAATCTCCATGGAGAAGTAACCTCCCCCCACAGATACTGGCCTACCTGTGGGAGGCAGTGCCGTTTTCTGTTTGTTTAAGGGGGAGGAATATTTTGGGATATTTTTAATAGGGAGGAACCTAAGTGTTCTTTTGTGACACTTCTTTAAAAAGAAATGAATGGGTGCCCCAGTGGAGAGAAGAGGACATTCCATCATTATCTGTTTTAATTCTGGATCATTCTAATGTGCCTGTGTCCTAATAGGTTATCTTTGGGTTTGTGGGCTCTGGAGTGATTCTGGGGGGAAAAAATTACACATGTAATACAATCATCTCCCAGAAAATCCAAACAATATGAACATTTATGGGATAGAAATGAAGGAAGTCTTTCAGTAGCTCCCCGATTGGACTTCCTCCGGGAGAGGCAACGACTGTTAATTTCGTGTGGACCTTCTACCCTCTGTGCAGTCAGGGAGGGCAGGGCAGCCATCCCAGCATCAACAAGATGCAGAAATGCAGAGTCTCCGACTCCACTAAAGAAATCAGAACCTGCCTTTTCATGAGATCCCCAGCCTAAAGTGTGAGAAGCCCTGCTGCTCACTACTTTCACGGGTGTGACCTTCCACATTCATTGCACACACACGTGCCCCTGGGTGTAGACTGTGGCTTTAGAATAGGGCTGTCCTTGGAAGAGCGGTTCTCCGTGTGGTCCGGCAGCATCAGCATCACGTGGGAGGCAGGTAGAAATGCAAACGGTCAGGCTCGGATTTACTGAATGCAGAAACGCTGGAGGGGGGGCCCAGCTGATGCTGATGAAGGCTGGCAAGTCGGGGACTCTTACCCCGGCCACTCCTGCCAGGCTCCTCGCCTCTCCCATCACAACCCCAACCCCGCTCTCTCCATTAGAGAGAGCCCGCCCCGATCTCGCTGGATCAGCGAGGTACCCCCAGAGTCCAGCTCCACCACGCATCCACCAGGAGCTCCATGACTGCGCCCTCCGATTAGGACTGTCCGGGTGACACAGGTCTCCCCAAGTTAGGTCTAGTCGGTTTTCAGATGACAAAATAGGCCAGCTCCCGGGGGTCGAGGTCACCGCATACGTCGTTAAATGCACCCGAGCAGCCCCGTGGTGCATCCTTTCGTGATGCAAAATAGGTTCCCTAGGAGCCTAGCTCCGTTTACTGAGGCCGCCTCTACGGCCCTTCTGTCTGGCAGCGGCTTCACAAACTCCTGCGGCTGGTCAGAGACCCATTTCACAGAAGGGCAAACGGAGGCTCAGACCGGTTTAGGTTTTCACGTCTGAACCGCTCCACGTGTGGGCAGGATTTCCTCTCTACTACAGTGCCCGCAACGGATTTCTTTTTAAAAATAGCAAGCCGGCCAGCAGCTGATTCTGGGTGTGGGCCCGGCAGCAGGCAACGGCAGTCCTCTCATTAGAGAGGATAAAATTGGACTTTAATGTTGAGGAAGAAAGCTTAGTGGCTCTCCAGTCAAGTGTCAGCAGCTGTTGGGTTTTTTTTTTTTTGTCCCGGGCGACGGGTTTCCGGGGGACCCGCCACTTCCCGCAGGGGACGGCAGGGGGCGCTGTCTGCAGGGAGCGGAGTGCCGAGCGGGCCGAGTTTGCGGACGCGCGGAAGCCAGACCACCTAGACTCTCACGCCGCGAATAGCGAAGGAGAACTTGAACACAAACGGGGTGAAAACAGTTGGCCGGCTCTACACCCATCTGCGAGACTGCATGTGGAGTACAGACTGAGGGCTCTCCCGATGGCCACTCTGGAAAAGTGGTTCCCCGCCTAAAAAGTCTCCCACCCAAGGAACACGAACACCAGGCACGGACGGGGTTCGAACCCGTGATCTTCGGTTTACGAGACCGACGCCTTACCACTTGGCCACCGCGCCTGCGTTAGAATGGCGGCTCCGCGAGTCTCTATCCTGGCTTCGCTCCCGTGAGCTCGCCTCGCGGACACGAGCGCGAGCGCGCCCGCCTGGCCGCCGCGCGCCCCCGCCCCGTCCCTGCGGCCGGCG
>NC_048227.1:27166875-27185021 GCF_002007445.2 Ailuropoda melanoleuca
CCCCCGTCCCTGCGGCCGGCGGGGCGGGGCGGAGCGGGGCGGAGCGACTCTCCAGCGGGCGCGCGCCGGACGCTCCCGGCTGACTCCCGCGCGCCGACCCGCTGGCGTTGGGTGGTTCGCGGGTCCCCGGCATCGGCGTGCGCTAAGACTGTGGTCCCGAGGTCCTCAGTGCCACGGCAGGAGGCGTGTCCGGAACTCGGGAGCCGGCGGAACGCTTGTCGGCGACTTATAGTTGGGGTTCGAATCCCAGCTCCGCCATACTTAGTCCGAGACTTTGGAAGGCGCGCGTCGGGGCCTCAGTTTTCCCCTCTGGGGAGAAGCACCCTGGAAGCGGAGGAAAGGTGCAGTTCTCGTTGCCAGCCCGACCCCCGGGCGGTCCACGCCTGCCCTGTGCGGAGCCCATGCTCGGTAAGGGTTGTTGAATGAGTGTGTAAGTGGTAAAGAAGTAAAAAGCCCAAAGCTCCCCGTCCCCCAAATTGCCGCGGTTGAGCCCGGGGTGCGTGCCTCGTCCCGGACCAGCAGCATCACCTGCGAGCTTGCCGCCCTGCAGCTTCGCCTGCTCACCCACACCTGCCAATACACCTGCCCGTGGAGCCCGGCAACCTGGGCTTTCACGAGCCCTCCAGGTGATGCTGATGCGCGGGGAAGTGCCCAGCCCCGGGCTCCCGACAGTTGGTAGGCACACTCAAATGTTCAAACGTATTTATATACTCCAACTTTTATTTTTATGCAAATGGACTGACACTGTAGTTCTTGGCACTTTGATTTTTCATGAATTAATGTATAATGTGTTAATATAGTGGCTTGCAGTGCGTAATACAAAATAATCACTATAAATGATAGCATATTTAATAAATACTAGTAATTCGTATTTCATTAATAAGCATAACAATATTGTAAATTATGTATACTAGAGTATATACGATAATATGACCCTTTTGCAGGATGGGTTACCTTATTCTCTTTAATAGCTGCATGGTTTCCCCATTCAGTGGCCCTATCACAACTGATAACAATCAATTTCTGGGAGGTAGGCTTTTTGCATTGTCTGCGGCTCTTGCTGCACAGAACATTCTGCTATGTGCATCTTTCCCATCTACTACCAGAGATGTTTGTAGGATATATGGAGGTATAGATTAGGAATGTTCACAGCCCAACATTGCAAACGTATAGGTAAATAGGAAACTTAAAATTACCAGGAAGTTGTGTTCGCTAAGTTGCTTTAAATGTCAGCGTCTGGGAAAGTGAGTGGAAAAGGCACCAACATCTCCCCTCAGACACGGGGACGGAAACCCTGAGACACTGCACCCACAGTGTGTGATATCTTCCCACAAGCCTCACTGCACTCCCTAATGAGGAAAAAAAAAATTGAAGAACATTTTCAGAATTAAAACATGAATTACCGAGCGATGTTTCCAACTAGCTGATGACAAAATTGGTTCCATCGTGCCCCTCCTTTTTTGGGTGTTCACTGAGCTGTTGGAGGGATTGTGCAGAAGTGGCAGAGGCTTATCAAAAATGAAAAGAAATAAGCAAATGAGAGAAATTCACATGGGAGCTGAGCTGAACTAGCTGGCAGGTGGAATGGGAATCAGATTCTAACAGGTGCTTTTTTTCAGCTTTGTTTTCTGAGGGAAGGGAGGGAGTGGAATCGTAGAGTGGCATCTGTACCTTGTTGGGGAGGTGGGATGCCCTGGGGGTCCAGGGTCTGAGGGGCCCTGAGAGAGGCTGGCCCTCCCACCTGCTGTGAGCCCTTAACTAGAGAACACAGGTGCGGGTGGTCTGACCCTACTTATCTCCTAGGGAGAAGAAGCCTGAGAGCCCACACATCTTGGACACGTGGATGGAGAATCTGTCTGTCCTGCTACCAGCGTCTCAGCGTGGTGCCTGCACAAGGTAGGTCCTCAAAAAAATACTGTAGAAGGAATGAACATTCGATGTTCCTTTCATTGTGATTCCCCTTGTGGTTCTGCGAAACCTCCTTGGCCGGTGCCTTCCAACCACCGTTCCAGGCCTGTCCTAGCACTGAATCTCCCCCGTCCCCCCTCTTGGATCAAGCAGAAACTTTAAATTCCTTGGTGATAGGAGGTGTTCCTTGTTCACCCTTACAGAAAGAACTTAAATCCAGCAAATGTTTCCTGCGCCCTAACAAGAGGCCCTGGGCCAGGGGGCTCCTGATGGTGCAGAGAGAAATGTGACCTGATCCCAGGCCTCCCAAATGCCAGGGTGTGAAACCAGGGCCTGCTGATCTGGTGACAGAGCTGGGCGATATAATGAAATTTGTTTGATTTATTTTCGTTCCGTCCATATAATCAAGTGGCCTGGATCTGAATAATTCAGGAGTGTCTATGTTTCTTTTGTGTTGAAACGCTGTCGCTTTTTTGCATTTTAGAAAAAATACATAGTTTTGCATCTTTTTAAAAATTTTTCTTGTACTTTTTTTGTTTCTCTGTGCCTGTCCCGCAGGTTAAGGTTGTTTGAAAAAAGTTATCTCTGGAACCTTCTCCCCTTCGGGTCATGACTCTTGTGACAGCCAGCGCTTGGGTCCTGGCTGTCCTTGCTCATGCTTGCTGTGCCCATATTGTTTTTTGTTTTGTTTTTTTTAGATATTTTATTTATTTCACAGAGCAGGCAAGTGCACAAACAGGGGGTGTGGGGGAGGGAGAAGGAGGCTTCCTGCTGAGCAAGGAGTCTGGTGCGGGACTCAATCCCAGGACCCTGGGGTCATGACCTGAGCTGAAGGCAGATGCTTAACTGACTGAGCCACCCAGGTACCCCCCGCTGCCCCCATTTGAATGGCACTTTACAGTCCCGAGGGCCTTAGCTGTGACCCTGGCAGCACTTCTCACTCGGGCTGGCCCATCTTGGGAAGACGCGGACCCACTCGCATGGTCTTAGGTGGGGCCCGAGGGGCTGCCTTTCAGACTCTCATGCGTTGCTGACGTTGCCGGTGCTGGCCCTCACTTTGAGAACCTCTGCTTTCAAGTTATCTTGGAGAAATTCATTTGCATGAGGAAGATGTGGCGGGGTGGAGGGAGCCCCTTAAGCCTAGATATTTAGGTCACCTGAGTTCGTGGCAGCAGGTTTTACTAATAACCTAGATCAAAGCTCTGTGAGCCCCTCCCAGCATCCTAGCAACCTCACTGTTAGTCATGGGGTGGTGAGAGCCCAGGGCTGGAGCCAGAGAACACAGACTTCGTTCGCTCCTTTCTGTGAGAAATTCGATGTTTCAGAGCAGGCTGAGCACCTCAGATGCCAGGAGGGGGCCGGGCTTGAACGGAGCAGGTGTAAAGGCCCTGGGGCCACTGTACATCCCCAGCAGAACTATCTGAGTTCCAGGTACTTCACATTTTCCACATCCTGGCGTTTTAATTTTAGCTCTTCCGGTGGATAGGCGATTGTATTTCATTTTAATTTGTATTTCCTTGATGACTAACAATGGTAAGCACCTTTTCCTGTGCATATTAGCCCCTGGTCAGCTCTCTTGTGAAGTGGCTGCTCAAATCTTTGGCCCGTCTTTATAGGTTGTTTGTCTTTCTATTATTTGGAATTATTTTTTGCATTTTTCTTTCTATTATTGAATCATCAGAGTTGGTTGTATAATCTGGATACAAGTCTTTTGTCAGATATGCACATAGAGTGTGAGTATTTTCACCTGGTCCATGGCTTGACTTTTCATGTCCTTAAAGGTGTCTTTCAAAGTGCAAGAGCTTTTAATTTCGATGAAGTCCAGTTTATCCTTTTCTTTTTCATTTATGCTTTGTGCTTGTTGTGTCCTATGTAAGAAACCTTTGTCACCCTAGGTCACAAAGGTTTTCTTCCAGCATTGTTATTGTTATACCTTCTACACTGAGGCCTGTGATGCGTTTTGAGTTGATTTTTATGTATGGTGTGAGGCAGGGCTCAATGGGTCTACTTTTCCCATACGTACGTCAAGTTGTTCAGCACCATTTGTTGAAATGATTATCCTCTCCCCGTCGAATTGCTGTGATAACTGTGTTAAAATTCAGTGTTCTGTGTATTTGTGGTCTGTTTCTGGAGTTTGTGTTAGGTTTCGTTCATCTGTGTGCTTATCTTTATGCCAGTTACCACACAGTCTTGATTCTTGTGTGTTATGCTGAGTACTGAAATCAAGTATTGTAAATCCTCCGACTTCGTTCTTTTACCAACTTGTTTTGTGTGTTCTAGTCCTTCTCATTCCTCTATAGTTTTTAGCGCCTGCTCATCAGTTTCTACAGACGCCTGCCAGGGTTTTGATCGGGAGTGCATAGAACCCGTAGGTCAATTTGGAGGAAATAGTATATTTCATTTTCCAGTTGTCCGGTTGGTGCCTATGGGTCCTGGGTTCTAAAGTCATTTCTTTTGCATTTCATTATGTGAGTTTCCTGTGATTTTTTTCAGTGAGGGAGTAGCTTGGGTACTTGTGGTAACTGTGTTTATCTCCTTTTGGCACCCCCCCATGTGTAGGAATTGTGGGGGTCCCTGCAGAACACAGCCAGGTGAGGGCTGAACACTGTGCGCTACTCGGCTGGGTGACTGTAGCAGTTTTATTAATTCCCGTATTGCTGGCCGCCTCGGTTATTTCAAATGTTTCTTCATGACAAACAGAGCAGCCCTTGTATCTTTGCTTGTGCCTCCTTATAGATACACGTGGAGGGTTCTTTTGCAGAAATGTCAGGGTCATTGCTTTCCTAAGGTAAGCTTTCTGTCTCATGTTAGCAGCCTTAAGCAAACATCCACAATACTGGCTCTATTTGAGTCTCTCGTTTTTAAATTTGTGTGGAGTTGGTTGGGAGGAAGCAGAGACAGTCAGCCACGCCCTTGATGTGCCAGCATGGCTGAGGTCTTCCCAACTGGTTGAGGTATGCATTATGGGGATGTTGGTGTCAAAATGAACAGATATCTTTGGTTCTTTTCAGTATTAGAAGCTTGTAAGAGACATGAGGTGAATGTCCCAGATGGGTTCCTTCGCAAATAATTGCCCTTTTTTATAAAGTAGTGCCAGTATCTCGTATGAATGATACGTGGTGTGCGCTTCTCAAAACAGTAAAGAAGAATTAATTCTCCCTTAGGTGTATTAATATTATATGATATTTCAAGAACTCAGATCTTTACTCATATTAACCAGGAAGTCATTTCGATAGATAGATAGATAGAGAGAGAGACCTTTTTCTAGGTCTTGTATTTTAGGATCTTTGTTACATAAATGACACCTGATCTTCTGGGTGGCAATTTTTTTTTAAACCAATACAAAGTTTTGGTGAATCTGTGTTTATAATTGGGCCATCTTCCATATACACCCCTCTCCCCTTAAATGTAGGAGTTGAAACAGTATATAGATGGTTAAAGATGACATATATGTTATGAAGTTGAAAGTGACTATTTAAAAATGTCATCTCCTGTCATCAGACACCAATTATCATATCCCCAGCTTTTGGCGTGGGAGGTGATTATCCCCAGGGCTGTTCTCGGCAATTGGAAAAGATAAATGGGTGAAAGGAAATGAGAACAAACGGGAAGATAAATTTACTTACAGAGCAGAACCTACCTTTTGTATTTTCCCCCGGTGACTTTACTTTCATGCTGGAAAAACGTAAATATCTCTGTAAAACTCAGGTTTACAAAGGTCAAACACGAAACAGGACTTTGTCCTTTTTCCCCATTGCGTTATGGACACATATAAATTTCTCTTCGGGAAACACGAATCCAATTTTATGGGGAACATTTGATGGGGTGGTGGTCTTTCTGGTGGTTCTGTCTCACCACTCTTAAAAAGCCGTCCCTGTGTTTTCTTGCAACGAATGCTTCGAGTGCGGAGCCGCTGGTCGGGCACTTCTGCCTGTGCCGGTTGCTCTGGTGTTCACCTGTGTGCTTTGCCGGTCGTCCTGGCGGATCCGTGAGTGCTGTGCAATCCTCTGCTCTCTGGAAAGATCCCGCAAGGGCAAATATTGAGAGAAAGGACAAACACTACCTCCAGACCTCAGCTTATCTTAAATAAAAGCCACGAGTTCCGTTCCGGTAAAAACACCTGTAGAAACCCAGGGTGGCTTCTTTCTTTCGAGTTGGGCCGTTGGGTTTTGGTTGCAGCTCTGTCCTTTCATCATCTTCTCCCCCACCCTTCAACAACTCCCCTTCTGCTTTCTGTCTCTCAGTGTTATGTATGTTATGTAAGTGCGATCAAACAGGATGTATTCTTTTTTTCTTTTTATTTTTTTCTGGCTTCTTTCACTCAGCATCCTTCTTTCAAGATTCATCCATGTCATACATTATTTCGTACCAAGACTTCACTCCTCGTGACTGCCGGTGGTGCAGATCTTTGAAGCTGTTGCCAGTTTGGAGCGATTACAAATGAAGCTACGATGAACATTCACGTACAGACTTTTGACAGGATATCGAAAGGCTTTCGCTCATCTTGGATAAATACATAGGAGTGAAATGCCTGGATCGTCGGTTTATCTTTTTAAGAAACTGGCAAGCTATTTCCCAAAGTGATTGTGCCTTTCACATTCCCACCAGATGTGTAGGAAGGTTCCAGTGTCTCCACATTCCCACCAATGCCTGGTACCGTCCTTTTTTTTTTTTTTTTAATTAAGATTTTTAAAGAATTTATTGATTTGACACAGAGAGAGAGAGAGAGAGAGCAAGCACACACAGCGGGAGAGGCAGAGGGAGAAGCAGACTCCACTGAGCAAGGAGCCCAATGCGGGGCTCGATCCCTGGACCCCAGGATCATGACCTGAGACTAAGGCAGACACCCAACTGACTGAGTCACCCAGGCGCCCCAGTCTTTCTCATTTAGCCATTGTCACAGGCAGGTGGTGAAATCTCACTGTGGTTTTAATTTACGTTTCTCTAGTGACTGATGATGTTGAGTATTTACAATTCATCTGTCTTCTTTGGAGAAGTGTCTGTTCAAATCCCTGATGCGTTTTTTAATTGGGTCATTTATTTTCTTCTTGAATTTGGCAAGTTCTTGATATATTCTGGATACAAATACTTCATCAGATATTTGATTTTTAAATATTCTCTCCCAGTCTGTGGCTCTTTTCATTCTCTTAACAGTGTCCTTAAGAGCAGAAGTTTTAACTTTTGATAAAATGGAATTTATCTGTTCCTTTGCACGTCATTCCTTTCTTGACATATATTAGAAATTATGTAGGGGCGCCTGGGTGGCTCAGCCATTAAGGGTCTGCCTCTGGCCCGGGTCATGATCATGGGGTCCTGGGATTGAGTCCTGCATTGGGTTCCTGCTTGGCGGGAAGCCTGCTTCTCCCTCTCCCACTCCCCTTGCATGTGTTCCTCTCTCTCACTGTCTGTGTCAAATAAATAAATAAAATCTTTAAAAAAAAATTATGTAAAGAAATCTTTGCCTAACTCAAAGTTACAGAGGTTTTCCCCTATGTTTTCATGTAGAAAGTTTTCAATTAAAAATTGACATTCAGATGATCCATTTAGAGTTTTGTTTATGATAGATGAACTGACCTTCACTTTTTTGTGTATAGGGATCAGATTTTTCCAGTGTTTTTTGTTGAAAAGACCATCTTTTCTCCACTGATTTCCTTTGTACCTGTGTTGAAAATAAGTTGTTCAACTGTGTGTGGGGTCACTTCTGGGCTCTATTTTGTTCCTTTGATCTGTTTGTCTGTTTTTACACCAATCCCACACTGCCTTAATTGCCATAGCTTTATAATAACTCTTGAAATCAGGGTAGCTTTAGTATTTCAACTTCATTCTTCTTTTTGATGATTCTAGTTCCTTTGCATTTTCTTGTGGATTTTAGGGCTCAGTCACAATTTCTACAAAGCACCTGCTGGGATTGCATTAAACCCATAGGTCTGTTTGGAGAGAACTGACATGTTGACAGTACCGAGTCCCCCCATCCATGAACATGATACATCTCTTGATTTATGTCGGTCTTCTTTAATTTCTCTGAGCAGTGTTTTGTAGTTGTTGGTGTCCGCACCTGTGACATCTTTGGTCAGATTTATCCCTATGTGGTTCATATTTTTGATGCTATTGTAAATGGTATTATTTTTACAATTTCCTGATGGTTCATTACTGGTAGCTGAAAATAAACTTCAGTTTTTTTGTATTAACCTCGTATTCTGCCATCTTGTTAAACTCACTTACGAGTAGTATTTTGGTACATTCCTCCAGATTTCTACATAGACAGTCATGTCATCTGTGAATACTGAGTTTTACTTGTTCCTTTTTAATCTAAATGCCTTTTATATATTTTTCTTACCTTGTTGGCTTAAACTTCCAGTGTAATGTTGAATAGAAGTGGTGAGAGATGACCTTCTTGGCTAATTTCTAATCTTAAGGAAAAAGCATTCAGTCTTTTGACACTAAGTGTGATGTTAGCTGCTGTGGGTTTGTCATAGATGCCCTTTATCAGGTGGAGGAAGTTTCCTTCTATTGCTACTTTGTTGAGGGATTTTTGTTGTTTTTATTTTTTTAAATTATTACTTTTTTAATTATGTTAGTCACCATACAGTACATCCTTAGTGTTTGATGTAGTGTTCCATGATTGTTTGTATATAACACCCAGTGCACGTGCAATATGTGTCCTCCTTAATACCCATCACCGGGCTACCCCATCCCTCCACCCCCCTCCCCTCTGAAGCCCTCAGTTTGTTTCTCAGAGTCCATAGTCTCTCATGGTTCGTCTCCCCCTCTGTTTCTCCCCTGCTTCATTTTTCCCTTCCTTCTCCTAGTGATCTGTGTGCTATTCCTTATGTTCCACAAATAAGTGAAACTATATGATAATTATCTTTCTCTGCTTGACTTATTTCACTTAGCATAATCTCCTCCAGTTCCATCAATGTTCCTTCAAATGTTGGGTAATCGTTCTTTGTGATGGCTGAGTAATATTCCATTGTATATATGGACCACATATATGTAATTTTTTGTTTCATGTTGTTTGAATTTGTTGTTAAGTATGTAAACAGAATCCTATGACTTCTGATGAATTCGTCATTATGACAGGACCTTTTTTTATCTTTGGTAATACTCTTTGCTCTGAGATCTTTGAAATTTTGTATCATATAAATATAGCAATTAAAAAAAATAGCCATTTCAATAATTGACTAGTATTATCATGGCACACTTTTCTATGTTTACTTATAACCTATATTTGTGTCTTTATAATTGAAGGGTGTTACTTTTAGGCAACACAGAGTTAGGTTTTGCTTTTTTAGCCTTTCTGAAAATCTGTCTTTTAACTGGAATATTAGACCATTTACATTTAATGAGTCAATTGACATGGTATCTTTTTTTTTTTTAAAAGATTTTATTTATTTATTTGACAGATAGAGACAGCCAGCGAGAGAGAGAACACAAGCAGGGGGAGTGGGAGAGGAAGAAGCAGGTTCATAGCAGAGGAGCCTGATGTGGGGCTCGATCCCATAACGCTGGGATCACGCCCTGAGCCAAAGGCAGACGCTTAACCGCTGTGCCACCCAGGCGCCCCTGACATGGTATCTTTATCATCTTCCTATTTATTTTCTGTTTTTCCCCAGCCACGTATCCTTTAGGAGATTTAAATACTAAGAAAAATTGTGCTCTTCATTTCTTCGTGTAGATCCAGAGTGCATCTGGTATCATTTTCCTTCTTTCTGAAGGACTGCCTTTACTATTTTTTTTTTTTAAGATTTTATTATTTGAGAGAGAGAGAGAGAGGGAGAATGAGCAGGGGGAGGGACGGGGAGAAGCAGACTCACCGCTGAGCAGGGAGCCCGATGTGAGGCTTGATCCCAGGACCCTGGGATCATGACCTGAGCTGAAGGCAGACGCTTAACCACTTGAGCCACCCAGGTGCCCCCTTCCTTTAATATTTCTTGTTGTAAGAATCTGCAGGTGATGAATTGTTCCAGGTTTTGTATGTCTGAGAAAATCTTACTTTCATTTTTGAAAGATGTTTTTGCAGGTAATAAATAGAACCATAGGTTAACAGCTTGCTTTCCTTCAGTATTTTAAAGATGGTGCTCCACTGCCTTTCACCTTTCATCATTTACAGCAAGGAGTCTGCCATAATCCACGTCTTTGCTCCATTATACATAAAGTGTCTCCCCCACCCCCCAACTCCGCCCCCACCCATCTGCTTAAAAAAAAAGTTTAATGGAAAAAAAAATGTTTAATGGTGGTAAAACCCACATAGCATCAATTTGACCATCTTGGGTGCAGAGCTCAGTGGCACTAAGTACGTTCACTTTGCGTAACCATCATCATTGTCCATCTCCAGAACTATTTTCATCTTGGGAAACTGTAACTTTGTATCCATTAAACAATAAGCCTCCATTGTCCCCTGTGACAACCCTTGGCACCTACCGTTCTGCTTTCTCTGAATTTGCATTGTCTTTGAATTTTTAAGGCTGAATAATACTTCATTGCATGTATATACTACATTTTGGTTTATCCATTCATTCACCAGCAGAAACGTTTCTTCCACATTTTGGCCATTGCGAATAATTCTCCTATGAACAAGGGCATAGAAATTGCTCTTCGAAAGCCTGCTCTCAATTCTCCCAGGTATGCATCCAGAGTGGAATTGCTAGATCTATTAAATTTTTTGAGGGGATAGTCCTGTTGTTTTCCATAGTGGCTTCAC
Source organism: Ailuropoda melanoleuca (assembly GCF_002007445.2). NCBI lineage: Eukaryota > Metazoa > Chordata > Mammalia > Carnivora > Ursidae > Ailuropoda > Ailuropoda melanoleuca. Next base: position 27,177,485 of record NC_048227.1, read on the forward strand.
CATTTTACATTTCCACCAACAATGCACAACGGTTCCAGTTTCTCCAAATCTGTACCAATACCTGTTATTTTCTTTCTTTCTTTTCTTTTCTTTTTTAATCATTATTCTATTGGGTGTGAGATGGTATCTCATGGGATGCTGATTCTCATTTCCCTAATGACTATTAATGTTGAACATCTTTTTTTTTTTTTAAATCTTGTGACCTTTTCATTTTATTTTTTAAATTTAATTTTAGTTAATTAGCATATAATGTATTATTAGTTTCAGAGGTAGAGTTCAGCAGTTCATCAGTCTTGTATAATACCCAGTGCTTATTACATCATGGGCCCTCCTTAATGTCCATCACCCAGTTACCTCATTCCCCCACCAACTTCCCCTCCAGCAACTCTCAGTTTGTTTCCTATGTTTGTTTCTAGTATGTTTCTCTTGTGGTTTGTCTCCCTCTCTGATTTTGTCTTGTTTTATTTTTTCCTCTCTTCCTCTATGATCCTGTTTTGTTTCTTATATTCCACATGAGTGAGATCATATGATAATTCTGTCTCTGACTTATTTTGCTTAGCGTAATACCCTCTAGTTCCATCCACATCATTGCAAATGGCAAGATTCATTTTTTTGGATGGCTGTGTAACATTCCATAGTGTGTGTGTGTGTGTGTGTGCGTGCGCATATATGCCACATCTTCTTTATCCATTCATCTGTCGGTGGCCATCTGGGCTCTTTCCATAGTTTGGCTATTTTAGACTTGCTGCTATAAACATTGGGGTGCAGGTGCCCCTTTGAATCAGTACGTCTGTATCTTTGGGGTAAATACCGAGTAGTGAAATTGCTGGGTCGTAGGGTAGCTCTATCCTGAACTTTTTGAGGAACACTTTCCAGAGTGGCTGCACCAGCTTGCATTCCCACCAGCAGCGTGAGAGGGCTCCCCTTTCTCTGCATCCTTGCCAACATCTGTCATTTCCTGACTTGTTAATTGTAGCCATTCTGACTGGTGTGAGGTGGTATCTCATTGTGGTTTTGATCTGTATTTCCCTGATGCTGAGTGATGTTGAGCATTTTTCATGTGTCTGTTGGCCATCTGTATGTCTTCTTTGGAGAAATGCCTGTTCCTGTCTTCTGCCCAGTTCTTGATTAGATTATTTGTTCTTTGGGTGTTGAGTTTGATAAGTTCTTTATAGATTTTGGATACTAGCCCTTTATCTGATAAGACATTTGCACATATCTGCTCCCATTCTGTCTGTTGTCTTTTGGTTTTGTCGACTGTTTCCTTTGCTGTGCAAAAGCTTTTTATCTTGATGAAGTCCCAATAGTTTATTTTTGCCTTTGTTTCCCTTGCCTTTGGACACGTGTCTAGCAAGAAGTTGCTGTGGCCAAAGTCACAGAGGTTACTGCCTGTGTTCTCTAGGATTTTGGTGGATTCCTGTCTCACATTGAGGTCTTTCATCCATTTTGAGTCTATTTTTTTTAAAGATTTCATTTATTTATTTGAAGAGAAAGAATGAGAGAAAAAGAGCACAAGCAGGGGAAAGGGGTAGTGGGAGAAGCAGACTCCCAAGGACCAGGGACCCTGATGGAGGGGGCTCCATCCCAGGATCCTGGGATCATGACCTGAGCTGAAGGCAGACGCTTAACTGACCGAGGCACCCAGGCACCCATTTTTGTGTATGGTGTAAGGAAATGGTCCAGTTTCATTCTTCAGCATGTGGCTGTCCAGTTTTCCCAGCACCATTTTTTGAAAAGACTGTCATTTTTCCATTGGATATTCTTTCCTGCTTTGTTGAAGATTAGCTTATCATAGAGTTAAGGGTCCATTTCTGGGTTTTCTGTTCTGTTCCATTGATCTGCGTGTCCATTTTTGTGTCAGTACCATACTGTCTTGATGACCAAGGTTTGTAATAGAGCTTAAAGTCTGAATTTGTGATGCTGCCAGCTGTGGTTTTCTTTTTCAACATTCCTTTGACTATTTGGGGTCTTTTCTGGTTCCATACAAATTTTAGGATTATTTGTTCCAGCTCTGTGAAAAAAGGTGATGGTATTTTTCTTTAAAGATTTTATTTATTTATTTGACAGAGAGACAGCCAGCGAGAGAGGGAACACAAGCAGGGGGAGTGGGAGAGGGAGAAGCAGGCTCCCAGTGGAAGAGCCCGATGTGGGGCTCGATCCCAGGACTCTGGGATCACACCCTGAGCTGAAGGCAGATGCTTAATGACTGAGCCACCCAGGTGTCCCAAAAGTTGATGGTATTTTGATAGGAGTTACATTGAATATATAGATTGCTCTAGGGCATAGACATTTTAACAATATTTGTTCTTCCAGTCCATGAGCATGGAATGTTTTTCCATTTCTTTGTGTCTTCCTCAATTTCTTTCATGAGTCTTCTATAGTTTTCTGAGTACAGATCCTTTGCCTCTTTGGTTAGGTTTATTCCTAGCTATCATATGGTTTGGGTGCAACTGTAAATGGGATCGACTCCTTAATTTCTCTTTTTTCTGTCTCATTGTTAGTGTGTAGAAATGCAACTGATTTCTGTGCATCAATTTTATATCCTGTCACTTTGCTGAATTACTGTGTGAGGTCTAGCAGTTTGGGGTGCAGTCTTTTGGGTTTCCCGCATAGAGTGTTGTGAATCAGCAAAGAGAGTTTGACTTCTCCTTTGCTGATTCAGATGCCTTTTTATTTCTTTTTGCTGTGTGATTGCTGAGGCTAGGACTTCTAGTACTATGTTGAACAGCACTGGTGAGAGTGGACGTCCCTGCCCTGTTCCTGACCTTAGGGGAAAAGCTCTCAGTTTTTCCCCACTGAGAATGATATTCGTTGCTGGCTTTTCTTTTTCTTTCTTTTTTTTTTTTAAGATTTTATTTATTTAGTTGACAGAGATAGAGACAGCCAGCGAGAGAGGGAACACAAGCAGGGGGAATGGGAGAGGAAGAAGCAGGCTCCTAGCGGAGGAGCCTGATGTGGGGCTCGATCCCATAATGCCGGGATCACGCCCTGAGCTGAAGGCAAACGCTTAACCGCTGTGCCACCCAGGTGCCCCTGTTGCTGGCTTTTCTTAGATGGCTTTTATGATATTGAGGCATGTTCCCTCTATCCCTACACTGTGGAGAGTTTTAATCAAGACAGGATGCTGTACTTTGTCAAAAGCTTTTTCTGCACCTATCAAGAGGATCATATGGTTCTTGTTCTTTTATTAACGTAGTGTGTCACGTTGATTGATTTGTGGATGTTGAACCACCCCTGCAGCCCAGGAATAAATCCCACCTGGTCGTGGTGAATAATCCTTTCAATGTACTGTTGGATCCTACCGGCTAGTATTTTGGTGAGAATTTTTGCATCCATGTTCATCACGGATATTGGTCTGTAATTCTTCTTTTTTGGTGCAGTCTTTGTCTGGCTTCGGGATCAAGGTAATGCTGGCCTCATAGAAGAGTTTGGAAGTTTTCCTTTCATTTCTGTTTTTTGAAAGAGCTTCAGAAGAATAGGTATTAATTCTTCCTTAAATGTTTGGTAGAATTCCCCTGGGGGGCGCCTGGGTGGCACAGCGGTTAAGCATCTGCCTTCGGCTCAGGGCGTGATCCCGGCGTTCTGGGATCGAGCCCCATGTCAGGCTCCTCTGCTATGAGCCTGCTTCTCCCTCTCCCACTCCCCCTGCTTGTGTTCCCTCTCTCGCTGGCTGTCTCTGTCTCTGTCAAATAAATAAATAAAATCTTTAAAAAAAAAAAAAAAAGAATTCCCCTGGGAAGCCATCCGGCCCTGTACTCTTGTTTTTTGGAAGATTTGTGATTATTGCTTCAATTTCCTTGCTGGTTATGGGTCTGTTCAGGTTTTCTATTTCTTCCTGTTTCAGGTTTGGTAGTTTATACATCTCTAGGAATGCATCCATTTCTTCCAGATTGTCTAATTTGTTGGCATGTAGTTGCTCATGATATGTGCTTATAATTGTTTTATTTCTTTGGTGTTGGTTGTGATCGCTCCTCTTTCATTTATGATTTTATTTATTTGGGTCCTTTCTCTTTTCTTCTTGATAAATCTGGCCAGGGGTTTATCAATCTTACTAAGTCTTTCAAAGAACGAGCTCCTAGTTTTGTTGACCTGGCCTACTGTTCTTTTGGTTTCTCTTTTATTGATTTCTGCTCTAATTTTTATTATTTCTCTTCTCCTACTGGGTTTAGGCTTTATTTGCTTTTCTTTCTACAACAACTTTAAGTGTAAGGTTAGTTTGTGCATTTGAAAACTTTCTTGTTTTTTGAGAAAGGCTTGTATTGCTACGTTCTTCCCTCTTAGGACCGCCTTTGCTGCATCCCAAAGCTTTTGAACAGTTGTGTTTTCATTTTCATTTGTTTCCATGAATTTTTAAAATTCTTCTTTAATTTCCTGGTTGACACATTCATTCTTTAGTTGGATGCTCTTTAGCCTCCATGTATTTGAATGCCTTCCAAATTTTCTCTTGTGACTGAGTTCAAGTTTCAAAGCACTGTGGTCAAAGAATATGCAGGGAATGATCCCTGTCTTTTGCTACTGTTTGCGACCTGATTTGTGACCCAGGATGTGATCTATTCTGGAGAATGTTGCACGTGCACTCGAGAAGAATGTGTATTCTGTTGCTTTAGGGTGGAATGTTCTGAATATATCCGTGAAGTCCATCTGGTCCAGTGTGTCAAAGTCCTTGAGAATGTGAAAATATTTTAATGTATGATACTTTTTATATGTTGCTGTATTTGGTTTGCTAGTCTTTATTTTAGGATGTTTGTATGTATATTCTTTTTTTTTTTTTAAAGATTTTATTTATTTATTCAACAGAGATAGAGACAGCCAGCGAGAGAGGGAACACAAGCAGGGGGAGTGGGAGAGGAAGAAGCAGGCTCATAGCAGAGGAGCCCGATGTGGGGCTCGATCCCATAATGCCGGGATCACGCCCTGAGCCGAAGGCAGACGCCCAACCGCTGTGCCACCCAGGCGCCCCTGTATGTATATTCTTAATGAGTATTGGTCTATTTTGTTTTGTTTTCATGTCTTTATATGCTGTTGGTGTCAGGGTCATACCTAACAGAATGAGTTGGGAAGTGCTCTCTTTTTTCAAAGAGTTTGTGAAAAATTGGTATTAATTCTTCTTTGAACTTTTGGTAGAATTCACCACTGAAGCCATGTTTTTGGTAGTTACTAAAAGTTAATTCATTCTCTTTACTTGTTGTAGGTCTGTTCGTGTTTCTAATTTGTTGAGTCTATTTTCAGTAGTTGTGTCTTTCTAGGAATTTGTTCTAAGTTAATTGGCATACAGTTGTTTATACTCTTCCCTTATAACTCTTTTTATTGTTAAATCTTTTTTGAAAAGATTTTATTTATTTGAGAGAGACTGAAAGGGAGAGAGCATGAGCCAGTGGTTGGGGGGAGGGTGTGCAGAGGGAGAGGGAGAAGCAGGCTCCCTGCTGAGCAGGGAGCCCTGCTTGACCCCAGATCATGACCTGAGCCACCCAGGTGCCCCAAACAAATATTTTTTTTTTTAAGGTTTTATTTATTTATTTGACAGAGACAGCCAGTGAGAGAGGGAACACAAGCAGGGGGAGTGGGAGAGGAAGAAGCAGGCTCATAGCAGAGGAGCCTGACGTGGGGCTCGATCCCATAATGCCGGGATCACGCCCTGAGCCGAAGGTAGACGCCTAACTGCTGTGCCACCCAGGCGCCCCACCCAAATATTTTTTTTATATGAAATATTTCCAACTCACAGAAGAGAATGGGGGAGAATAAAGAAATTGAAATTGACGTCTTTACCAGCCATGTTTTTTTATACTTTATATCTTCATATGTAGAAATCCGCACAGCATTCTTGTTGTAAAAGTGACTTGCGTTTCCTCTGCTTCTTCCTGTCCTTTCTTCCCCGAAGCCTTTTGTTTGGAGATTCTTTTACATTGACACATTTGATTTAATGCATTTATGTAAATTGGCTGTGTTTAAAAATTGTCCGATTGAAAGGCTGACAGGTTGTTTTCCTCGTTTGCTCTGTAAAGGATATGTTCTCGTTCATTCTGGTACGTGACGCTCTGGGGGCAAGGGTGCTTCTCAAGGATGGACACCAAAAAAGTGGAGTCACAGAGTTTGTATCGTCAACTTTATTAGGTGTCGTAAAATTGTTCTGTAATTTTTTTTTTATTAAAGATTTAATTTATTATTGGAGAGAGTGAGCGAGAGACACAGCACAAGCAGGGGGAATGGCAGACAGAGGCAGAGAGAGAAGCAGGCTCCCCAGTGAGCAAGGAACCCGATGTGGGACTCGATCCCAGGACCCTGGGATCATGACCTGAGCCGAAGACAGAGGTTTTACCGACTGAGCCACCCAGGCATCCTTGTCCAGTGAATCTTGGGCTTCTCGATGTGCTCAAGGGGCTACAGAAGTCTCAGCCTTGATGGGCACTGTGTGGTTGTGAGTCACTCACGTGTGTGGCTGGGGGGCTCACTGATGACATCCCAGTCTTATAATCCCAGCTGTGGCTGGCTAACCTAGTCAGAGCCCTACTGGGAATGCCACACACCATTCCTAGGAGTAGCTACTCTGTAAAAAGGTGTGACATTGAGACTTGAGAGACACCCAGTTGGAGGTGAACCTCATGACTGAGGTAAATTAAGTCAGCCATGATTGGTTGAATTTGTAACATAACGGAACGGAGATGAAGCCTTGTATGCACCGAGTCTGCAGAAATGGTCTGGGTTCTGGGTATTAGAAGCGTGGCCTCAGATCCAGGCTCTGCTTCCTTTGTAATTTAGACAAATCATTCCCCTCTCTGTCCTCAGTCTATAAAATGGGGGTAATAAGAGTTCTTAGCTCATAGACTTGCGGTTCAGTGAGGTGGTGCCTGTGAAGTGTTTGGCGCAGGGTCTGGGGTCTAGCAGCACTGACGGTTTCCGTCCCCAGCTGTCTTCCAGCTCGCTGGTGCTGTGTACTAGGGCTGTGGGGAGAGGGTAAATAGCTTTTGGTTATAGCACCTTTTTTTTTTTTTCTGGTCTCCCCATTTGCGGCTTCTGTATCTCTAATGAATGTGATGTCCTCATCAGCCTTCCAAGTTGTTTGAAATATGTAATTTAAGTAGAGAACATAAAGCTATTTTTCTGAATGGCTTTGCAGACCTTTTCTACGGCTTTAAATTAGCATCATAACAAAACCACTGTAACTGTACTCTTGGTCGAGGGAACTTCATGGGCAGACAGCTTTGTTTGCCATTCTGCTGAGCGTGACTTGAGGTCCATCCAGCGTGGGAGAGGAAGCCCAGCGAAGCTCTCAAAGGCTGACTTTGGAGTCTCTAGTGGGAAGCACTTCACACTCTTAACTATGAACCTGAATACAAGTCCTGTCTCCCCCTCAGTTCAATGTCAGCGTTGGATGGGATCACACCAGCGTTTGTATCCTTTGGGTTTTATATATATTAATTAATTAATTTATTTTTTATAATTTTTTATTATGTTAGTCACCATACAGTACATCCCTAGTTTTTGATGTAAGGTTCCATGATTCATTACTTGCGTATAACACCCAGTGCTCCATGCAATA
>NC_048227.1:27185172-27185628 GCF_002007445.2 Ailuropoda melanoleuca
GCCTATCCCATTCCCCCACCCCCCTCCCCTCTGAAGCCCTCAGTTTGTTTCCCAGAGTCCATAATCTCTCATGGTGCATTCCCCCTTCTGTTTAACCCCCCCCCATTCTTCCCTTCCTTCTCCTACCGATCTCCCTGCTCTTTCTTATGTTGCATCAATGAGTGAAACCATATAATTGTCTTTCTCTGCTTGACTTATTTCACTTAGCATTATCTCCTCCAGTCCCGTCCGTGTTGCTGCAAATGTTGGGTAATCGTTCTTTCTGATGACTGAGTAATATTCCATCGTATATATGAACCACATCTTCTTTATCCATTCATCTGTTGAAGGGCATCTCGGCTCCTTCCACAACTTAGCTATTGTGGACAATGCTGCTATGAACATTGGGGTGCATATGGCCCTTCTCTTCACTACGTCTGTATCTTTGGGGTAAATTCCCAGTAGTGCAGTTGCTGG
>NC_048227.1:27508989-27520340 GCF_002007445.2 Ailuropoda melanoleuca
GAGCAGCAAGCGGAGGGAGAAGCAGGCTCCCCACTGAGCAGGGAGCCCCATGAGGGGCTCAATCCCAGGACCTGGGATCATGACCTGAGCCGAAGGCAGACACCTAACTGACTGAGCCACCCAGGCGCCCCAGTATTCAACCAATTTTAATTCAGAAACTTCATGACAACTCTTTTAAAACAAGCCAACCCATCCTAGGACCCGAAGCACATGCATCCCTAAGGATTATAACCAAACATTCCCTCTTAATGTCAACAAGCGTTTGATGCCTGGATCACCCCTGCCCTGTGATAAGGGGAAAGTAGTCCGTGGTTGCTAACCTTTGGGGTCCGGTATTAAAATGCTTTAATGATGATTATGAAAGGAAAAGAGAATTTCAGAAGTTTTGCATGTAGGGATAATGCATGCAGGTCAAGAACTTGAAGGAAGATGGGGGTGTCAGGAGGGAAGAGCAAGCAAAGAGTTTCTAGGAGGGGCCCGAAGTCCTGGGACCGGCTCTCAGGGAAGGTGTCCAGCCCACAGTCTGGAAGGGTAGAACTGAGAGAAGGGATCCCCAGAGGCCATGTGTCACAGTCTTGCTTGGCCAAGAACCCCCCTATCTGGAGCCTACAGCTCCTTTCCAAGTCTGTACCCCAGGGGTGGGGTTTGCAACCTACGGCCCAGCCAAGCTGACACATGAGAGTAATCATAACACATGGAATTGCCATACATCTGCCATATTAAAATTTCACAAGGAAGGCAATTAGGAAGAATTAGAGGAAATAATGTCTTAAAAGGTAATAAACAGAACAACTGAGAAGCATGGAGCTGGAGTGGGCTTTTAATGATCACCTGGGTTAGGAAAACCACTCAGCTAGAGAAAGGTGGGCAAGTGACCTACCCATGGTAACCATACCCAAGGTATATCTATCATCAGTGTGCAATGTGCAGACACTACGGCTAGAAATTTCCATGCATCTGTGGGGCACATTGCTAACCACTGTCCTGGCTCTAGTTTGGTCTGTGCAACTCTTCCCTTCCCCTATACCGGGATGGGGGCTCCTTCTACCACCATGATCCTCCTTGGTGATCGACGTGTCCTGGGGCATTGTGAGGTGGTGTCCACTAACATAATAAGGTAGGTACTATTATTTTCCTTATTTTGCAAGTGAGGAGAATAAGACATAGAGAGGGTAGGTAGGTTGTCCAAGGCCCCCAACTAAGTTGAAGCAAGAAGCACAGTTTACCTGACTTCTAAACCTGTGGATACCCCTCCCCCAACTGCCTCCTTAGATGCCTGCCACTGGTAGCCCATGAACGATGTCCTGAGTCGTTTAGACTTGAACACATGGTTCATACGGTCCCCATCCTCTCCATGCTTATGCATCCCTTTAACGTAAACTCAGAATACTCTTGGATCAATCCCTCATGATGACAGTAGGAGTTTTGTGTCTGTTGGTTGCAACAATACTTTTAAAAATCTAGTAAGAATTCAGCAACAATTTCAAATAGATTTGTGGTTTATTAATCCCGACAGCATCTAGTAGCATTTGAAAATGTTTAGTCTATGACCTTGAGAGGTCTGTTATGATTCTGTCTGCAGGCAAGGGATGGTACACCCAGGATGGAGGAAGCTGTTGCAATACTTGCAGAGTTTTGCTGGGGACCTGAGGTGCGTGGGAGACCCACTGGTGTGGATCCCTTGCATTAATTCTCTGAAAATAAAGTCACCTGCGTACTAATACTGTATCATAAGTCCACTGAGAGAAGACTTGTATTTGGTTAACTAATTATTTCTCATAGAGGCAGAGGGAATTTAATCATTAAACTAATCTCTTCTCTTGGAAATAAGGACTTTTGATAACTGTGTAATTAAAATAAAAATATTTTTACTGTTTGACAAACCATCATTAATGGAAAAGGAAAAAAAGAGTAAGAACAAAATCTGAACATGAAAACCAATTACCTGGCCCTCTTTGCAAGGACATCTGAAAACGGTAGTAGTTCTTATGGATTAGGCAATTAACCTTTTGTACGGATTTACAAGGAGCCCCGAGGAGGCTCTCCCACGGGAAAAAAGTACTTAAGTCAGGCAAGCTTTGTGAACTGTGCTTTTCCTTATTTCTAGAGACATTCCTTTTCTCTTACTGCATCCTCCCTCTTGGAATGTATTCTGACAAGGGAGAGAGGACTAGCTACATAATTTGTGGGGCCCAGTGCAAATGAAAATTCAGGGCATCTTGTTTAAAAAGTGATGGGAATTTCAAGATGGCAACAGCAGAGCATTTAATCAACCCTGGGGCCCTTCTGAGCATGGGGTCCTAGTGACTACACAAGCCCTGACAATGGCCTTGACAAAGAGCTTTGGCCTTATGAATGACAGTGCTCTAAGATCTGTTCATCTGTGGGGTGCCTGGGTGGCTCAGTCGGTCAGTCATCTGCCTTTGGCTCAGGTCATGATCCCAGGGTCCTGGGATCGAGCCCCACATTGGGCTTTCTGCTCAGTGGGGAGTCTGCTCCTCCCTCTCCCTCTGCCCCTCTCCCGCTTATGTTCTCTCTCTCTCAAATAAATAAATAAAATCTTAAAAAAATAAAGAGCTGTCTTTGTCAGTAGGCACTACTGACACTGTTGTAATCTATTTGCTTGATTTGAGATTAGTGTTTCTTGTGGGGGAGGGAAAGTAGGGGTTGTGATGGGGGGGGGCNAAATGGCTTATTCATGGGAATTACTCTTCAAGACAAATAAATCACAAGGTTGGTTCTTTACTCAATCCGGAAAAAAGAAGAAAGTAAATGGCATTCTTTCTTCTTTTCCCCTCCTATGCCACTTTCAGATAAATCCTTGATTTTTTTTTTTAAACCATGAGTTTCATCAAAGAATATGAGGGGCTGTCAGTAGAGTGGATGCTGTGATGTGCCACCCAGATGGATCCCTGCTGCCCACACTCTCCTCAAAAATGGAAACGTTAATTCCCCCACCTGCTAGAAACATTGAGGGCCAATAGTTCTTGTCCTAGCCTGTAAGACTTGTGCCACTTCCTCCTGGGGCTAGCCGAGGGTAACTGGAATGGACATATTTGGTGGTTGGCAGAGTCCCATGTTGGTTTCTTGGCTATCAGTGTGCAGGGGTGGGGCTGGCAGACTAATCGGCTCTGGGGGTAGGTTTCACACATATCATTTCTCCTTCTTTAGGGGTTCATTTCAAATCTGGAATGGATGTTGGATTTTAGCAAATATTTTTCAGCATCTATTGATACAATCACGATTTTTTCCTTTAATCTATTGAAGAAATATGTTGAATTTTAGACTTCCTAGTATTAATCCATTCTTGATTTCCAGAGGTATTTTAGGTAATTAGCTAGCTGCGCTTCTCAAAAGTCCATGGCAGTGTACCTATGGGGCGCAACCATGGAGGACAAAAGAAACTCCATTCCAAGGAGCTTCAGCCCAATGGCGCTGGAAAAAGCCTGGGCTCTGCAACCAGAGAGCCATCCGTGCCTTGCAGCCCTACTTCTGCTTCTTACCAACTTCATGGCTCAAGTTTCTTGAGTCTCAGACCTTTCACTTGTGAAATGGGAGTACAGAAATGAAAGGTAAATCATGGGAATGTTTTGAGGATTAGCTGAGTGAACCTGACACGTAGTCAGAGCTCAGCAAATGTTAGGGGAAGGGATATTTCTGAATGGAGAGCATGTCTGCAAGAGAAGAGCGATTTGGTAGCCATAGATGTCAAAAGACGGGGTGTAGATAATTTTTTAAGGGTGAGCTGCAGCTTTAAAGAACTATATTTTATATCAGATTGTCAGCACTGAGAAAATACATATTTCTCTCCCAAACTTTGTATTCACTACCTATTTTATTTCAAACACTAGTTCTATATTAAATTACATTATTAAAATTAAATAAAGAAAATATATTTGGAAGCAACTTTTTCTCATTTCTTTCCCCAGCAAAATTACTACGGTTCCAAAGAAAGAAGATTGTAACGAAATAAATGGAAATTGAATATTAACTTTATGGGTGAATTTATTCTGAGTTAGCAATAAATCCAAGGGAAGGAACTGAAGAATAAATGTATAGATTCAACTCAGTTAAAATATAGATGCATTCCAGATTTTATGATTTGTGTGTGCTGTATTGATTTTATTATATATAGATCGATGAATTTGTGCTTTGCCAATTGTAACACATAGAGTATGTGTGACTATTACTGCAAAAACTTAATCTTGATTTGTGTGCATGTAACAATTAATATGCTTTATTATTTTTGTTCTAATTGACTTGCAGAAGTGCAGATTTCCACCTTGATGGAATCAGTAATAGATCATGTAGGCTTTGTCATCTTTTCATGTCCTATTCTCGAACATAACTCCACAAATATAGATGGTGTTTACCATCTTTTAGGGATGTGAGCAATTGCTTGTTTATTTTGATGAAGGAAATAAATTACCTTCCCATAATATCAGAACGAGTCCCTAATCTCATTAGATAACAAATTTAAAAGACTCCAAAGCGATTCAAGACTAGTTAATAGCATCTTAATTATCTCACATCGTTTCAGGAAAAACAAAACGTCCCCCTGGGGTATACTTTGTCTCCGTAGGAATAATGACTGATGAAGGTCTAGGGAATAGGCGTGTATTTATGTAACAAATTCTTCAAAAAGAAACAACCGAATCAGATCACTTGATTGTACTCTGGCAAAGTGGCTTGTTGGAGGAGAGAGGGGAAACCATGCATTGCAGGGGGAAGAGGGATGATACAGGTTAGAGACAGAGTAGACAAGGCCAGTAAAGGAACTGGTTTCCTCTCTAATAGAGCAAGATTGGACAGTTTAACTCTCTGGGAGGAGTGTCCTTTACAGGGTGAGGAGATGAAGAAGTGGGAGAAAGCCTGCCCAAAATTGGTTGAGGAGGGAGGTGAATCATGTTTTGACTCAAGCTCTGAGCCTGACAGACACACCACTAGGACCAGACACAATGGCTTTGACATCACTGCTCATCACCACAGATGTGCAAACACATAAGAAACCAACTGATATATGAAAGTATAGCCGATTTCAAAAGAGTGGGATCGAACTCAGCAATCAAGAAAAATCACCTTGCGAATTACAGGTTGCAAGAGATGGGAAAATACTCAAATTTTAGAATTTTTCTAAATTATATTTTAACACAGTTCTTCGGAGCAACGCATTTGGAAACATCACATTTGTGGGTGGTCTTACAGAGGAAAGAGGTGGAGATCGGAAGGATTGTATGGAAAGAAAATACACAATGGATAAATTAAAATCTGCAATGGACCCAATTGTCTATTTATGGGTTGTCTATTGCAGAAAATGGAACCAGTGCCATGGGAGACATGCTTAAAAATCTCTCCCAGAACTCAGAGGAAGAGGACAAAAACATGAACACGACTTAAGGGAAAAAATAAAAGAATTGTAGAATGGAGAAAAATGAGAAGAATTTCAGAAAGAACAAACTGTATATAGAGAAGGAATAATTCAAAGGAATAATAGAGATGTCTTTTTTTTTTTTAGCTGAATAAGGACTTACATATTAAATTTATGCTTTACTGAGCATAGGCCAAAACAAATTCATGAAAATAGACTAGCAAAGAGTATAACCCACATAGTGTCAAAGCTAAGAGGGTTTTATGCTTGATTTTTTTTCAGAGGTGTCAGTGGAACAGGTTTGTAGAAGCACAACGGTACCACCATATGGTCAGTGACGGTAAGGTGTACCCCAATTCCAGAGGGCAGAATCATGTGATAAGGAGTTCATCTTCAAATCAAACTATTTTGATGAAATGTTTGAATTTTAAAGAGAAGAAAAAAATGTGATGGGCATTCAGGCAGGAAAAAAGACTACTTGCTAAAAAAAAATAAATAAGGCTAAAATTGTTCTTATCTGCAAAACTGCGATCAAAGACAATAACATGGCTCCTCTCTTGTTCATGTGGAATTGCAGCAATCTCAGACATGATCAAGATGTATACCTTTAACATACTCTTCCTGAAAGTACTTACCATCATATTCTAGACAACTCAGAAATGAATCAAATTATGGAAAGTAAGAATGTGAAATTCATGGTATAAAATAACTGCTTGCACTAAATTGAAGATAATCTTTCTAATATAGTTATAAAGCAAAGCAAGTATTTTAAAAATCTTTAAAGAGAAGCATAAATGTATAAATGTATTAATCAGGGATCTCTAGAGAAATGAAACCAATAAGGTGTGCATGTGTGCGTGTATGTGTGTGTTTATAGATCCAAGAAAGATCCAGGAAAGCCTGTGGTACAATTTCAGTCCAAAGGCTGGGAGCCTAGAGATCCAGTAGGGTCGATAATGTAGATAAGGTCCAAAGGCAGTCTGTTGGAGACTTTTCTCTTACTCATGGGAAGGTCAATCTTTTTGTTCTATTTAAGCTTTCAATTGATTGGATTAGTCCCCCTAACATTATGGGAGGCAATCTGTTTTACTCTATTGATTAAGATGTTAGTCTTGTCCAAAGTCACCCTTACAGAAACACCCACAATAACGTTGGATCAAATATCTGGGTACCCCATGACTCTATGAAGTTGACACATAAAGTTAACCATTGCAGCAAAAACGAGGCTGAGAATCATAGGGGAAGAGAGGAAAAAATGAAACAAGATGAAACCAGAGAGGGAGACAAACTATAACAGACTCTTAATCTCAGGAAACAAATTGAGGGCTGCTGGAGTGGAGGGGGGTGGGAGGGATGGGGTGACTGGGTGATGGACATTGGGAAGGGTATGTGTTGTGGTAAGCACTGTGTATTGTGTAAGACTGATGAATCACAGACCTGTGCCTCTGAAACAATACATCATATGTTGTTAATAACAATAATAATAATAATAGTACTTTAATGATGATAACCAAGATCTAAGATGACAAATCATACCCATAAAGCTGGGAAACATTGAGAAGTGGAGTGAAGAAAAGAAGTACATACAATGGTGTGCTGGTAAACCAGCTCTCTGCAAAATAAGCACTGTGATGCAGCCAAATGTCGAGGTGGGAGGAGATGTGTACAATCAGCTGTGTGAGCCAGTACAAGATGCCTCCAGCAAACCCTGTCCATGCACATGTTCATATACACTGAATTTTCACCTACTTTACCTCTCATTCATGCTTCGTTTTTGATTTGCATTTGCCTGATATATCTTCCTCCATTCTTTTAAGCTTCCTTTTTGGCATATATATCTTAATGAAAGTAGAGATTTATTTTTTAAAAACTTATTTGAAATTCCTAATCATTTGATAGGGAAATGTAACCCATTTATATTTATTGACACAATCAGCATGTCTAAACTTTTTTTTTTTTTTTTTGAGTACTGTGAATGCAGTGTTACATTAGTTTTAGGTGTACAACATAGTGATTCAACAAGTTTATACAGTATGCTCTGCTCACAAGTGTAGTTACTTACCCTCTATTGCTGTACAATACGATTATAATACCATTGACTATATTTCCTATGCTATACCTTTTATTCCCATGACCTATTCATGTCATTATTGGAAGCCTCCAAATTCCCTTCACCCATTTTGCCTATCCTCCAACCCCCCTTCCCTCTAGCAACCATCAGTTTACTTTCTGTATTTACAGGTCTGATTTTGCTTTTTGTTTGTTTTCTCATTTGTTTTTAGATTCCACATGTAAATAAAAAAAAATCACATGGTATTTGTCTTTGCCTGACTTATTTCACTTAGCATAATGCCCTCTAGGTCCATGCATGTTGTCACAGATGGCAATAGTTCATTCTTTTTAATGGCTGAGTAATATTCCATGGTGTATATCAACACGTTTAGTCTTATATCTGACATTTCATTTTATGATGACTGTTTTTGTACTTCTATCTTTCAAAAACTTGATTCTTATAGCTTTTTTCATGCTTCTCTATGTTCTTGAGGGTTTTCCAAGTTGTCTATAACACAATTTTCTACAAAGTTCTTTCTGTTTTAAACTATCTCCAACTATCTCCAATGTGGATTTTAATTATCCTAGTAGGGTTTAGATTTCCTTGAATTCTTTTAAAATTTTATTTGGCTTTTTTTTTTTTTTTACACATTCTTGCCTTCAACTCTTGTGGCTACCTACTTGTGTTTCGTAGAGGACTCTTTGTTTTCTTCCTATGTATTTGTCTATCTAACTGTCTATCAATTGACAGATATAAAATTAGCTGCTATTTACCAGTAAGTATTTTTTAAAATTTTGTCTATTTCCTTTAGAAGATCATTGCTAAGTTCTGTATTTCCGCTGAGTCTTTAGGGTAATGTTCTCTTTCCTTATGCTTTAGTATCTTTTTATAGCTTCAAATGTGAACCATAATTTTAAGGAAGCAAGTCTTTGCCTCATTTAATTAGCTATTCCACCTAAATATTTCTGATGGATAATAAGATCTGTGATATTTTCTGACAATGTATTATAGGTCCTAAGTTGCAGAGCACTTTAAAGAAAGTACATTCTGTGTGTTTGAGGTCCTGGTATAAAAGTAGCTTTAAAACAATTCATGATCTGGGGGGCACCTGGGTGGTGCAGTCGTTAAGTGTCTGCCTTCGGCTCAGGGTGTGATCCCGGCATTCTGGGATCGAGTCCCACATCAGGCTCCTCTGCTGGGAGCCTGCTTCTTCCTCTCCAACTCCCCCTGCTTGTGTTCCCTCTCTCGCTGGCTGTCTCTATCTCTGTCAAATAAATAAATAAATAAATAAAATCTTTAAAAAAAACACAATTCATGATCTGTAGAACTACTTATTTTCATCTACTGAGAAGAAAGTATAGATATAAGAGGCATTATTAGAAATTATATAGGTGGAAAGTATTTGGTATAAAAATGGCCTCATTTTGTTAGTAATATGTATTAAATCAGAAAAATTAAGTTTTATTTGCAGCTTTCGTAATACCTGAATTAAAGTTTGATATCTTAATCTGAATTCATAAGATTTAGGGTTTTAACAACAATAAAAGCACTTTGGATAATTACAAATCTCAAAAAAAGCAATGCTTATTCACAGTCGTTCTGCCTCTTCCTGTTCCTCTTCAGGAACAGGAATTTTAAGTGCGTTAGCACCAGATATTTATGAATATACCAATATCTGTGCTCATATATCAGACTTAGCAAGCCCCTTGTAAAAGTGGAACAAATTCATATAAGATGTATGCAGTTTTCCAAATGTTGTTTGTTTCTAAGTGTTCCTATAGAGAAATGTGAGAGATGCCTATTTTTACAGTCTTAGAAGGCACATACATTTTGGGCTCTGCGAGTGAAAAACACCTGCTGGTGTAAAAAGAGCCAAAGATACTCTTATTTTGTCTTCAGAAGAGCTATCAATATTCCACCAGAGCACCTGTGCTGAGAATTAGTCAGTTTTTGCTCTCAGATACCCTACTGCGTGATTCTCCACAGTGGTAATTCCTTCTTATTGCCAGTCTGCAGGCAAGGCATGGTTCATTAATGCACTTAGCATTAAATATCATTATTCTATATCTGGAAGAATTTCTGCCAACATGCACTTGGTGAATGCGACCCGGAAGTGCTTCTCAATTTGCTGCTTTGGGGTAGCCAGTATCTAAAGTGGCGGTGGGCTCTGGGGATGGAATGGGCTTTAGTCACGTACATCTGGACTGCGGTCCAGCCTTGCTTTAATTAACAGTGTGGCCTTGGTAAATCACACAGCACATCACTTATTAAGCAATTTATCTTAAGTCGGATTCACCAGGAGTAGACCCTGAGACGAGAATCCCCATGTGTATCAGCAAGGGTTCAATCAGAGAAGCAGAACCACAAGGGGTAATAGAGAAGAAGGGACTTATTATGGGGCTGAACACTGGAAGAACTGAAAAATTATAACCAGGAACCACTAATTCTGAGTCTCTGTTGCCTTATCTATAAATTTGATAATGATACCTTGATTTGAAACATGCTAAACAGTGCAGAGTGGGGCTCAAAAAAGTAAATTTCCTTACACAGCTAAAGCAGGCTCTAGGCAAAGCCATTAACTAGGTCAGTGGCTCTCAGAATTTCATTTTACAGACTGACACAGTAACTTTAGAAAATGGGGAAAGTTATGGGCGGCTGCCAACCTTTTATTTTGCCAGGTTAGGACATTAGAGAAGCAATTACCAACTATGATTACTATCAAGTCATAAAAGAAATGACATTTTAAAACCAAAAAAAAAAAAAAGTAAGAAGGTCATTTATTATTGTCATTCTTAACAATAATGAAGGATCATATTGTGAATTCAGCTTTATAAAGACATGCCCTTTGTTTTTTCTCTTTTACCACAGCTCAATGCACAATGTCATGAGCAGGCATTGGTACGTGGGTGCATTTTGAAAACGACTGAACTGTGTTGAATCTGAGTGTGTCTCCTTTCCACTGATTTGCATCCCTATTCCCCTCTGCTTCCCCCCCACCCCCATCGGTTTGCAAGAATTCCATTACCTTTTTTTTCCCCCTCTTGAACTATCCCACTGTGATAATCACAATTTCTCATCCTTCCCCTCTTCCTGGAAACAGAAAAGACTACATTTCCCAGGCTTCTGTGGTTGGTGAAGCCATGTGATTAGTTCTGGCCAATGAGTTGAGGGTAGAAGGGTCATCTGACACTCCTGGATGAAAGCATTTAAGAGTCAGTATGTGATTCTCCATGTTCTTTCTCCCTCCATAGTGAAGCATCTATTGAAGTGGAAATGCCATGGAAGTAGCTACCATACGGAGGGCAGCTTCCCCAGAAATCTGCCCAGACTGACAGCTTTGCAGGAACAAGAAATAAACTCATGCAAAACCACTGAGATTTTGGTGTGGCTTATTATTGCAGCACAACTTGGTCCACTAACCGACAGCAGCACCAAGAGCTGTTGGACACAAGCAAGCTCACATCTGATTTTGTTAATAATTACTACACAGAAATAACTTTCAGTCTGGAAAGAATGTAATACATGATTTTCCATTTTTTAAAAAAAACTCCAATATTTTCTTCTCTCTGATTCATACTGGGAAGTTATGTTAAATTCTTCTGTTAAAGATCTAAATTAGAATCACATAATTTGGCGGAAAAAAATTCAGCCACCCTTGAATCTCCTTTATTACTGACCAAATGTGTTTTTAAAGCTGCTTTTTTCTGGGCATTCTCAGAGAGTCTGGATAAATATTTTCTCTCTTGTATTTTCTCCTGGGTCTTGTTATTCTTTTAAAGTTCTTGTTACATAAGGTGCCAGGTAAATACAGCATGATATGTGACTTTAGGTTGTTTTCAAACAGTGCAATCAACACTCCTCTTGTTAACTTGATTCAAGCAAGCAGCCAAGACCATTTGGAGATATATATATATATATATATATATATAT
>NC_048227.1:27520501-27586063 GCF_002007445.2 Ailuropoda melanoleuca
AATATATATAAAACTAAATATATTTAATTATATATTATAATAACTAAATATAAAATAATATATATTATATTTAGTTATCATAAATATAATATATATTATTATGCAATAATATGTATTATATTTATTATATAATAATATATATAATACATATTATCACATTATATATTTTATACCTTATATTATTACAATATATTATATAATATATAATAATATATATAATACATATTATAATACATATATATATATAACTGAATTGTTGATTACTGCTTATTTGCTCTTTAGGCATTTATGTACATCTACTGAATTCTGGCCCTTGTAAAATCAGATGAAAGACGGCGGATGTGTGCCTGAAGTTGAGGATGCCTTGAAGTCACGGAAAGGACTTTGGGTTTGATTTTGAAAACAGTGGCTGCATTCTCAGATCCTCATAGCTACAGTCCAGGGGAAAGAAAGTGTGCTTTTCCTACTAGTTTGGAGCAAGTTCTGAGAGTCATCCTAATCGGACATTGAAACATTCTGGCTAGAGGAAGAGAATAGTGCTGATTGGCCAGGCCTCAGTCACATGCTAAGTCCTGAACCAATCCGAGGACAGGCTGCCTATTTTTGCTAATAAAGTTTTATTGGAACACAGTCACGTCCATTCATTTAGAGGATTGCCTATGGCTGCTTTGACGCCGCAAAGGCAGAGTTGAGTGATTGTCACAGAGACCATATGGCCCAGGAAGTCTAAAAGTGTTTATTGTCTGGCTATTTACAGAAAATAGTTTGTCAACCCCAGGGCCAGGGATGTATTAGTTTTCTCTGGCTGCCATAACAAAATCTTAGACTGAATGGCATAAACAACAGAAATTTATAGTCTTATAATTCTGGAAGCTAGAAGTCTGAGATCAAGGTGTCAGCAGCTTGGTTTCTTCTGCGGCTTGTCTCCTGGGCTCATAGATGGCTGTCTTCTCCTCTTATAAGGATGCCAATCATATTAAACTAGGGCCCACCCTAATGACCTTATTTTAAATTAATTACCTCTTTAAAGACCCTATCTCCAAATATAGTCACATTCTGAAATCCTAGGGGTTGAGACTTCAGCATATGAATTTGGCAGGGGGGCTTTGGATGGGGGACAAAATTCACCCCGCAACAAGGAGAATATGAGCTCTGATAGCCTGTGGCTGGGTCACATGTTCCATTGTGAGGGGGCGGGGCTGAGAATGGGGAGAGGAAATTTTTAAGTGGAAATCAGGATGCTATCACCAAACTATAGGAGAATGGATGCTGGTTGGTAAAAAAATTGTCCAGTGATATATTACCATTGCTTTGAATCCTCTAGAAGAGGAAAATGTATGGGTCCACTGGAAAGAACTCTGAAGAAAAAATTCATGTTTGGCTATGGCGTGAATTGACCCACTATAGAGATAATGAATCAAAATAATATCTTAAAGGACAAAATATATACAACTATCTTCAAATGCAAAAGTAAAACAGCAAAACTGAAAGCCGTAAACACAAAAACTTTTTTTTTTTTTGCCACACAATTTTGAACTATTGTCTATGAAAAATCTGGCATTAAAGATCAAGGGAATGTGGAAAATGTGCAAGATAAAGCACTCACAAATTGAGGATTTACATTAATTACATGGATCTCTGCCAGGACCTGAAGTCCATGTTAACAAGTTAGCAGCGGTTCTTATAATGGTAGACGTGGAGGGACATACTGCCAAGAAAGAAAAAAAAATCAGGCAAAAGGTACAGTTTGCTATGTCTGGGGAAGGAATTTGTGAGCCAAAAGCCAGAAAGGGAAAAACAAGAATGACTCAGTTCCCAGGGGCTTGTGTCCTTCACAGTCTCTATGAAGAAAATCATCCGAATAAATTAGGAAGAAGCCAGTGTTCGTGTTCTCAAAGTGTGGTCCCCAGCACATCAGGATCAGCGTTACCTGGGACTTGTGAGCAATGCAGATCCTTAGGCTTTCCCGCAGAATGACCAAATCAGGAGCTCTGGGGATGGGGCCCAGCAATCCATTTTAACAAACCCTCCAGTGAGTCTCAGTGCATGTCAAAATTTGAGAATCACTAAACTAGTGAATTCACTCCCACTCAGAATGAAATCTTTAAAGCCAGGGATTGGTGTATCAGTTAAGATAATGTTTAGCAGCTGCATATAAAAGAGAGCCAAAATAACAGTGGCTTAAATATGATAGATGCTTATTTTTCTTATATATAGAGGTCCAGAGGTAAGACTTTAAAACTGGTAGTGTGGCTTTGTGGCCATCAAGGACCCACACTCCCTATACATACATACACATATACATATACATATACATATACATATACATATACATATACATATATATATGTATATATATAAACACATATATATAAACACATATATATAAACATATATATAAACATATATATAAATGTGTGTGTATATATATATATATATATTTTTTTTTTTTTGCTTCACTAAAATGCAGGCCTACATAGTCAAAGTGCCTCATGGTTCAAGATAGCTGCTAGAACTCCTGCCATCACATCAGATTTTCCAAGCAAGAGACAGGAAGCAAGGGGAAAGAAAAACAGTAATCTCCTAGACGAATCAGCCTTCTTTGAGAAGCCTCCCTGGAAATTCCAAATGACAACTTTTTCCTATATAATATTAACTAACTCTAGTGGTGAGGGAGGTCAGGAAACAGTCCTTCTGCTGGTTACATTGCCATGTGAAATAAAATTGGGATTCTTTCAGTAGAGAAGAGAAGAAATAAAAATGGGAAGTCAACTAGCAGTCTCTTCTATAGTTGCAAACTGACTCAGTCTTAGGGTATTGTAAGCTGGAGTGGGAGGTGTGCCCAGGAAAGAAGACAGTGGCTCTCCTTCTTCCCAGTTTCCCAAAAGGTAATAAAGATTTGAACAGAGATATTTGGAGAAGAAGTCTTCAGGGAGAATTTCAGATCTGAGGTTGGGCAAACCAGATCAAGAGTAGGGAGGATGGCACCTAAAGGATTTTGCCACTTGTGTTTAGATGTGGCTTCCTTTTGCTACTCAAAGGAGAGCCCTAGCAGTGAGGACTTGAAACTTTACCTTCTCATATTGAAGTTTTCTTCTGCAACTGACCCAGGTCTTCAGTAAAGAATGTCACAATCCAGCACCTGCACACTTCATGGTGGTGGCCTTGGGGAGAATGAAGGACATGACAACAAGGGGAAGAGAAGGGTTTCAGAGCAGGCCAGCTCAAGAGTGACCATTATGCATTACAAAATAACATCAATAACTTAAAAAGTAACTTAAAAAAATGAACCCAGTTGAATCAGCTGACAACCACACTCGTTGCCCTTCCACCTTTCCTCCTTTTTTTTCTGCCTGGTATATGGATGTGATATCTGGTGCTCTAGCAGCCATTTTTGACCATGAGGCAACACAAGGATGGAAGCCATCTCTGAAGGATAACAGTGTAGAAAGAAAGGAAAAGCTCAATTGCAGGAGGTACATCTACTTCTCACCTTGGTCTGTCTATCTCTGGACTTCTTTTATGTATGCAAAAAAAAACCAAACAAAAACAAAAACCAAAAACCCTGAATTTGGTTAAGCCACTCGTATATTTTAGGGATTTGTCACAAGCTGCTGAATGTGATTCCAAACTGGTAAGAGACATCTTTTGCCATTTAGGAGTGTGATGTGCTTATAGGCACATTAATCACTGTGGTAGTTAACGTGAAAAAGTGCAGTTTTTTACCAAGAGGGGCAGTTAGACTGTAAAATATTGCTAGGAATATCAGCAACAGGCATTTGTAGTATGCTCTGAGGATAGCTCTAGACTGTCATTACCCTAATAGGAGGTGACACGTCCAGTTGTACCCAGGATCTTGGGGGCAGCTGCAGGATCAGTGCTCCGTGATTTGCTAGTTGTTTGAGAGGCCGTGCAAAGTGGGTGAGCTGGTAGTAACACTCACGCTGCACTGGAGAGGTTTTCATGCATAACATAAGATGATTTCTTTAAGCAGAAGTGGTGCGTGTCAACGTGGGAACGAGGCCACAGGGCACTTGAGTAGAGACATATGTACAAGAAACTGGGAATGAAATGTGATGGGAGGACTCATTGTAGGTATCCCACCCGTGGCCAGGTTCCTTCTTCCCTAAAGCAGTGGAGGTGAGCTCAGATGACCACATTAGGTGGAGAGGGGTAAGTGGACTTAGCTTCTAGAACTCCTTGTAAAGTGCTTCTCCTGCATTCTCCACAGGGTGGCTAAGTCTAGGGGCTGCTTGGGGTTGGGGGCAACAATGAGTACAAGATTAAGGAACACTGGTGTGTCTGGTGTGGTAGATTACATTATTGGTCCCCATTCTTCACTCCGACCCCAGTTTCTGACTTTTGGGTTCAGCCCTATCATTTGCTTTGGCCAATGGAATGTGGGAGCTTGTGGCGTGAGCAGAGGCTTGCAATGTGATTGCAGAGTTGGACCTGTTCTCTTGCATTTTATTTTATTTTTATTTTAAGATTTAATTTATTTGGCAGAGAGAGAGAGAGCACAAGCAGGGGGAGGAGGAGAGGGAGAAGCAGGCTCCCCACTGAGCAGGGAGCCCAACGCAGGGTTGGATCCCAGGACCCAAAGATCATGACCTGAACCAAAGGCAGACGCTTAACCGACTGAGCCACCCAGGCGCCCCTCTCTTATATTTTAGTAGCCACGGAACCACTGGCCCTTGGGTTTGGACCCATGGAGCCAACCTGAACTGAACCTACAGCCTGGAGCAGAGGCAGCTAGTCAGTGCTCCTGGGATCAGCCAAACACATTTCATCTGCAGACTCAAGAGTGCACGAAGAAATGTCTTTTTTTTTTTTTTTTTTTGTAAGCCACTGAGATCTATACAGTGTTACTGTGGCAATAATATCCTGACACACCCGGAGTTCCCTTACAGTGGATCCCTGATCTCTCAAAAACAATGAGTTGCACTTCCTAAAACAGGGTACACTGCACCAAAATTAGCCCAAATTGTACTTTCAACCCGACAGAATCATCACCCCGGATACAGATCTTACCTTGGGGTTATTTCTAGCTCTGGTCTGGATTCCGTCCATGGCAGCCACTAGCGAGATGGAAGTGGACTGTAATCTCATCAGGATGTTTGAATGCTTGGTGGCTTTCGCCGGCTTCCAATTTATCTTTGGATGTTTTAACTCCCCCCGTGTGCTGGCGTTCCTCTGAAGACGTGGCTTGGTGGTGCTTTTGGTCCAGCCTCTCTGCGATTGGAAGGCTTTCCGGCCGGTGTGGGAGTCCATGGGCTTTGGGTTAATGGGGTTGCCCAGTAATGCTTGTTAAGTCAGATGTGAGTTTTCACTCTAATTAATTAAGCGTCATTTGGTATGGGCTCCTTCTTTCCTTGCTGTGAGCAGGATGTGAAGGGAAAATCAACTCTTTGCCAGGATTCTTTTTCCTCTGTGTCTTCAAATGTATGTAAATATCTCAAGACTTGGCTCAGTGTAGACAAAACAGTTTTGCTTCCGATGTTTTTGATGTCACGTAGATACAACCACATTATAGCATCTTTGAAGAGTCATTTTGAAGAAATTCTTCAAAGGAATTGCTGATGCATTGGTTTCTAAGAGCAGTTACTATTTACCACAGAGTTTTATGGCCTTAAAGCGTTTTGTGTGCAATAGAGAAAAGCAGCGTTAAAATACATTATATTTAAAAATGCAATCAGTGAGTAGTCAAATGAACAAATGTATTTAAACCCTAACCAATAAAACACAAGAGCATGGTGCATCGATTTTGCCTTTCCTCCTTCTTCTTTTTTTTTTTTAAAGATTTTATTTATTTATTCGACAGAGATAGAGACAGCCAGCGAGAGAGGAAACACAAGCAGGGGGAGTGGGAGAGGAAGAAAGCAGGCTCATAGCAGAGGAGCCTGATGTGGGGCTTGATCCCATAACGCCGGGATCACACCCTGAGCCGAAGGCAGACGCTTAACCACTGTGCCACCCAGGCGCCCCTTGCCTTTCCTTCTAAGCATGATTATAACATAAAAGAAAATTCTAAATTAAATTCAAAATCACAATAACCATAATTTATGACTGGATTGTGTCATGGTCGTGAAAGACTGCAGTCCGGGGAGGGAGGGATGGCATTTGCATACGTCATTTTTAAAGACAGAATCATAAAAGCCCAAATAAGCGGGGCTTTATCTTCCTGCAGTTTTTATATTAAGGAGCCAAGCTTTTTTAATTTCCTAAATGCTTCTCGCAATGAGGTGTTAGAGAATCTCATTTGTTTCGAAAGTCGATGGATTGGGGCTTTATCCCCCATAGGCCAGCATTCCCTGCCCTCCAGCCTCCAGGCTCATTACTGCCCAATACTTTACTATTCAAAGTGTGGCTCAAGGGGCTTGCAGTATGGGCTTCACCTGGGGGCTGGGGAGAAATGCAGACTCTCAGGCCCTACCCCAGACTTACTGTATCAGAATCTGCATTTTAACACGGTCCCTGGAGGAATTGTGTGCATGCTTAGTGAAGGGCCAGAATCTATCTTTATCTCAGTTGCCAGAAAAAGGTTGGGACATCAGCCACATCACCCTTTAGGTACCTGCTATGCTCCTGGTTCCCCCCTCCTCCCTTCTGGAAGGATTTTTTTTTTTTTTTTAAGAGAGAGCAGGAGTGGCGGTGGTGGGTGGGCAGAGGGAGAGGGAGAGAGAGAATCTTAAGCAGGCTCACCGCCCAGCGTGGAGCCCAATATGGGGCTTGATATCAAGACCCTGACATCAAGACCTAAGCTGAAATTAAGAGTCAGAGGCTTAGCTGACTGAGCCACCCAGGTGCCCCTAGAAGGATGTATTTAAATATCAGGTTCACTGAGATAAATGCTCGGTCCATCCCTTGATTCGTGGGACCCTCCAACAGGAAGGCAGAGAACACACACTTGGCTGTCAGTTGAAGAAGGTCAGCTACGTGGGTGAGGGAACTGGCCCCTGACTGCAGATGACTTTGTGTAGATGAGAACCTGGCCTGAGCAGGCCTGGCTTGGGGACCGAGGGAGCCACAGTGCAGCTACGCCAGGGGACTGGACTGGCCACCGTGGGGCCCAGCTTCCCCTGCAGGGCCTGCTGTCCTGGGGATGTTGTTGGCAGTGGAGACTGACAGGGTCTCTAGCAGCTGAGCCTTTGGCCCAAGACACCATGAAACAAGACTTACACAATGTCTCATTTACAGGGCGCCTACTATCTACCAGGAACCAAGCTGGCTGCCTTATGTACACCATCTTGTTCAATTTGAGCCCTTTTGAGAGACGTAGTTCTTACTTTATCATTTTATAGATGGGGGAACCGAGACGCAGAGAGGTGGAGTGGTTGTTCAGGAACCCTTGAACCAGAGTGGTAAAGTGGGATTTGAACTCAGGACTGTCTGACACCAAAGCCACGCTCTTCTTACTCCCTAAAGAGCTAAGTACCTGCTGTTTTCTGAGCAATGAGCCAGGGGTTAGGGCTTCAGGGTTCATGGCCGAGATTGCCCCCCATCCCCACAAGGATGATGGTAAAGAGGGCAGTGAAGTGCAGGCTACATTAACGGAGGGCCCACTGCCTGGTGCCTTCCTTGCCCCATCCCTACAGAACTAGACTTGCTTGCATGTGAAAGTCCAAGAGGGCTTCCTGGACCATACTCCCTAGAGTGGGGAATGGCTGGGTGTGTGAGCTGCCCTGGGGCCACAGACCACAGCAGCCATTGGAGGAGGAGCCAGGGACTGCTTTGTCTTCTTGCACCGTGACAGGGAAAGAGAAACAGGAAGTGGGAAGGCGGCCCACAATGCACGGGCACGGAGGAAGAAGAGGAAAGGTCTGGCTGGCTCCTGCCTTTATCCTGGTACCCAGCTGACTAATAAAATGGGCCCCACTGACTGTCTCAAGATGCCACCTCCAGTCAGCAAGTCCTCCTGCCCATGCGGCTGGCATGAACAGAAAGGACACAGAATCATGGGGTGGGGGGAGTCACGTGTCCTATCTTCCCAAGTGTTGAGGCGTAAACATTCCCCTTTGCCCAAGCAGAACCCTGGGGGCAGGCTTATGAGAACTCGTTGTTTGTGTCTCTTCCCACCTCTGCTTTTGGTGATGTCATGTTGGGAGCCTGACATGGGCCACTGTGGGAGTCTGACAGCACAGAAATTGGCAAATGCTACATACCAGGGCGTCTTCATCTCAGAGAGCCAGTTGTTAGACCTTGCCCAGCACGCCTCTGGAAGCGGGTATGTACAAAACACAAAAGATCCACAGAGTGGAGCTAAAGAGTAACTCAACAAGTCATACCTGCTGTTCAAGCAAGTCCTCCTACAACCCGTGGGAGCAAGAGAAATTTCTTGAATAGATTTCTAAGCTCTGGCAAATGGCCTTCTCGTTTTTGAAAAGTAGTTCCTGTGAATCCAGAGTTTGGGGTAAAGGATATTGACATGGATGATGCATCAGGCGATACAAGAGATCAGAATGGTGCTTATCACGTTCGAGCCTGCCTCTGGATCCCCCTGGGAGCTTGTTAAAACTCAGATGGCTAGTCCTCACCTTTGGTGCGTCCAATTCAGGAGCTCTGGGTTGGAGCCTGAGAGCTTGCATTTCTAACATGTTCTCAGGTCATGCTGTGGTCTAGGGACCACACTTCACACTTTGACAACCACTGGATGAGAGTCGGGGACAAGTTCCAAAGCATTTCAGTGACAATGTGAGTGAGGCTGGGGTTGCCAGGAGGGGATGGGTATGAATGCAAAAGGAAGCAGTGAAGGAAGCACCCACTTATTAAGCGCCCGTAAGGCACTGGACACCAAGTGCATTGAATTTTCCAGATATTGTTTCCTTCAACATCTGCTCTCTGATTAGTAAATGCATTCAGAGAGGATGTCATGGAAAACAAAGTTCTGGAGAGAACAGCCATGTCCTCCGTTGTGGAAAAACTGAGAGGGAAGGTGACACGGATGAGGCAGGAGAAATGAGAGTTTTATTTTTCTCTGGAGTCCTAAGCTGGGATGATTATGTCCTAATCTGTTTGAGAGGGGCAAAACATGTCTTGAATGTCAGTAGAAGGAAGGACGGTAGTTCCAATTTCCCAGTGCCTGCCTTGTCCCAGGGCACCCATTCCCCTGCTGAGCAGGTGCCAAGCGATGGAGAGGGACAGTGGGGTAGGGAGAACTGCCGTTGCTGGCATATCGATGAGCACCGTTTTCAATCACCAGCACCCTCAAGCCTTATGCTATTGCTCTTAATTTTCTCGCTACTGTAATTGTAAATGAAAAGCAATATTGCAACACATTCAATTATAACCAGATTCCTGTCCCCCAGGACTCATCGAAGAGAAAAAAAATGTATTTATGGCTGTGAGGAGCCATTAATCTCCTCACTTATGACTTCACATACGGTCGTACAGCGGCTGCGAGATTGGGACTCTCCCTCTCTTTCCTTTCTCTAGAGATGCACTTTAGCAAGTCTCAGCTGGGTGTTTTATTATAAATTAGGCCTTGAAATATTCATTTCATAAGCACCTTGGTTAGGATCCACTGAATAAGATTTCTTCTTTGGTCTCCAACCCTGGGATCATCCATTCTTTCCAGTGGGATGTCTCATTTGGATGAAACTTTTGACAGTCAAAAGCAGTGCTTGTTCAGAGGAAGCAGAAAGGAGACAAACCATCCCTGGAAAAGGGGGAAATGAAACATTTTGTGATTTTGCCTGCATGACTGGTCATGGTTCTGGATTGATTAGGGACCAACTACAAGTCACTATTCTCCTCCTTCTTATCTAGACTATCTCTTCCATAATCTTCCTGCTACTTAATGTACATTAATACCTAATGGATTATTACTTAATATTTATGTAATAATAAGTAGGACATTAGCAGTTAATGTATTAGTTATCTTTCATTGCATAGCCATATTTCCATGAGTTTAGGAGCTTAAAACAACTCACATTTATTATCTCACAGTTTCTCTGTGTCCAGGCGTCTGGACACTGCGTAACTGGGTCTTCAGTGAGGCTGCAGTCAAAGTATCAGGTGGGGCTGCGATTCCATCTGAGGCTGGACCGGGGAAGGGTCTGTTTCCAAGCATGCATGGTTGCTGGAAGAACTCAGGTCTCTGCTATGGGACTAAGGATTTTAGTATCCTGTTTTCAGTTCCTAGAGGCCACCTGGCATTCCTTTCAACATGGAACTTCCCAAGATACATTAGCTTCCTTAAAGCCAACAGAGGAGGGAGAGAATCCAACAAGACACGTGCTAAAAGCTTCTGTAATGTAATCACGTGTAGCTTGTTACCTTTGCTATATTCTATTGGTTAGGAGCAAGTCACAGGTTATGCCTATACTTAAAGGGAGGAGAACACACAAGGGCACAAGCATGAGGAGGTAAGGATGATGAGGGACACCCTAAGAATTTGCCACAATGACTATCATCAATGATGATGATAATTTTAAAATAGCAATAATAACTATTATTCTCTGACACCTAAACCACATATTAACCTTCAAAGTATATATTATTATCACTCTCATTTGAACCATTGAGAAAATTAAGGCGGGTAAGGGACTTGGCTAAATACACACATCTTTTAAGTCAGGAGTTGTAACTCAAGATCCTGCAAGGACCATGCGGGAATGGTCCATGAATGAAATGGGACAGGTAGGACTCTAATAAACCAGAGCATGCTTGACAGGCCTTTAGAAAACTCTTCCAGGCCCCAGGCCTCCAACATAGCCACTGCCCTGTAAATTAAGACAAAGACCGGGGAGATGAGAGAACAAGGTGACTGATCTATTTATACAACCTGGGCATTGTTGGCCACATGTGGAGCCCAAAGCTGGGCTGGAAAATTCACTTGAAGATTCAGCATGCGCTGTTCATGAGGACTTGTCTCGAACTTCTAAAACTCCGCCATATTCATTCTTACAAAACCCCAAATGTCTCCTTGTCTTATTCCCCAACCAATGAGAAACAGAAACAACAGCGATAAAGATATATTTCCTGATGACTTCCAGCACCGGGGAGGCATCAGGCTTTAACCTTCTCTGAGGACATGAGGCTGAGGGCACTGAAGTCAGGGGCTGCCCTGTGAACCTTCTGGCCCAGGAAGGTTTTCACTGTGTTACTGAAAAACGGAACCCCAGATGAAAACCCATATTAGAAGTCTCCTTGGTACAATTCTTAGGTCACCAGCACCTTTGGTGGTGGGGTACAGAGTGTTGGCAGAAGGAGGAAATGCCTCACGCTCCCCAGATCATCTAGGGAGAGCCCTTCACCACTTGGGGAGGAATTCTAAACCTCTCCCAACATGGGGTTCACGAAATGCCCTGTCCAAGCCTTACTGAGAGAGAGAGGTTTCTACAAAGAATTTTTTTAAGTTCCAAATGAGGAGAACTTCCAGAGTTCTCTCTCCTCAAGTGGTTCCCCCCTCCTCAACACAGCACTGTTGTGTCCCACATTCCATATGTGGTCAGGGTTAGCGGTGGGGGAAGACGGAGGAAACTTTATCTGAAGACACGGGACATGTTGGCCTGGGCGGTCTGAGATTCCAAACCAACCTGGAATAATATCCTTTGGCACCCTTGACAAACCTCGGAAGTGCTAATTCTAGATTTTATGAAAAGTGTACTGGTTGGGAATATGTGTGGCTCTGTGTAACAAATCATGGTTTAAAGATGATAACATTTTTTTTTTTTTAACTGTGACAAGAGCCCAGAGGTAAGTAGTCCAGAGACAGTACCGTTGGTTCTCCTCCACTAGGACACCTGCACTAAAAATCACCACGCTCTGGAAAATTGCACTGTAAAGACAGCAAATTTATGGGAAAGATGGGGTTGGGACACGATGTTCAAAACCACCATCAGGGATACATCCACACAATAAAAGCTCAATGAAGACAGTAGCATATTTTCAAAAAAATATTATTTATTTATTTGGCAGAGAGACTGAAAACACAAGTGGGGGAGGGGCAGGGGGAGAAGGAGAAGCAGACTCCCCACTGAGCAGGGAGTCCGACCCAGGACTCCATCCCAGGACTCTGAGATCATGACATGAGCCGAAGGCAAATGCTTCACTGATGGAGCCACCCAGGCATCCCAGGAGTGTATTTTTTAGACATGTTACATGGTTAAGAAATACAGTAAATAGTATAATAAATATGGAACTTTGTCTTGGAAAAGGGCTGAAGTTTGCTTCTGGAAATGGCAGTGGGACAGGTGGATGGTGCAATCTTCCGCATTTATCTGATGTTTCTCGTGGATGAAATTACATACGAGCAAAAGTAACATTTGCACTACGCTCGGATTGTTCCCAGTGGTACTAATCACAATGGAACAAATTCAGAACAAGCACGATTGTACAGGGGCTCAAGGATGTCATCCGGAACCAGACTCCTTTTATTTTCTTGCTCTGCAACCTCTTGTGTGTGGCTTTTGTCCTCGTGGTCTTAAGAGGGCTGCTGCACTTTCAGGTATGACTTCGACATTACAGGCAGAAAGAAAGGAGGATAAAGGGTGAATGGCAAAAACGCTATCTCCTTGAGAATCTTTGCCTTGGGAAGGGGCAGTTTCCCCATGGATGTCCATCCATCTCTCACTG
Source organism: Ailuropoda melanoleuca (assembly GCF_002007445.2). Taxonomy (NCBI): domain Eukaryota; kingdom Metazoa; phylum Chordata; class Mammalia; order Carnivora; family Ursidae; genus Ailuropoda; species Ailuropoda melanoleuca. The sequence continues at coordinate 27,533,078 of NC_048227.1, forward strand.
TTGAGAATGGTACCACAGAGCCACCTCTAGCGGCAAAGGAGTCTGGGAAGGCGGACAGTTCAGCGAGGCATCTTGCTAGTTAGCTCTCTATCACTGTCACCTTTAGGTTTATTAAGAGAGCTGTAACAGGTCCAAATTCTAGAGATAACTTCGTTTAACAAATGTGCTCCTATCTGATGATCTGGAAAGGCATCTGGTCACAGAGCCAGTCTACCTGGAAGATCTTGAAGAGATTGGAAGACATGCATCAGACTTGAAATTTCCTATCTGCCTGAATATTTCAATATTTTATTTTTAGCCCATCATAGGAATATTAATATTAATTAGCCTCATAAACATCGAATACACAACAGTTATGTGCCAAGTTTCGTGCTAGGTACTGAGAATATAAAAATATGACGATGGTCATAAATAATGCTTACTAAGCACATACCTTGTGCAAAGCAATTTTCTAAGTACTTGACTCACAGTAGCTAGTGGACTTCTCACAACAAATCTAGGAGATAAGCTTATTATTCCTCCACATTCATGAAGGATGAGGACACTGAGGCACAGAGAGGTTAAGTAATGTACTGAAGGTCACTCAGCCCTGCGAGGGGCAACATCATGATTTCAACATGTCTGTCTTCTCGACTCCTGTTGAACCTGTGAGGGGCTTAATATTTAGCTTTCAAGGCAAGCACAGAGGCAAGTAACCAGTAGGGAGAGATGATTGGTGGCCTGCATAGTATTTAAAACATTTGAAAAGTTAAGTGCCAATATTAAAAAACTGAGGGTTCCCCCCCACCAAAAAAATCTGGATTACTGGTGTATTTGGTGTACTGGATCTCCAGAGAAACAGGACCGATAGGCTATACAGGCGAATGTTTAGAGAGAGAAGTTTTTGGGAGACTGGCTCACGGGATTATTGAGGCTGAGAGGTCCCACAGTCTGCGGTCTGCAAGCTGGAGGTACGGGGTAGCTGGTGGGGTAGTTCTAGTCCAAACCCGAAGGCCCGAGAACCAGGTGAGCCAGTGGTGCTAAATCCCAGTCTGAGTCTGGACGGCTCTGGAGCCAGGACTGCCAACGTCCGAGGGCAGGAGATGCGGATGTCCCAGCTCGAGCAGAGAGAACAAATCCACCCTCCATCTACCATTTTGTTCTACTTGGGGCCTCGGTGGGTTGGATGATGCCCACCACACCCTCGAGGGTGATCTTTACTCAGTCGGCTGATTCAAATGCTAATCTCTTCCAGAAACACCCTCACGGACACACCCAGAAATAATGTGTTACCCACTCTCCGGGCATCCCTGGCCCAGTCAAGTTGACACACAAAATTAACCATCACAACTGGCTTCTCTTGAGCACAACTCAGCCTATTTGTCAACACCAGGAGTAGTACGCACTATGGTGAGGCTTAGTGGGGGCGGAGTGGTGGCTCCTCCCTTTAGGAGGGCACCTTGTGTCCGGTTCCCAGCTCCCCACCGCCCCCTACTGTCCTAGGCCTTATCTCCATTGCTCACTCGTGCTTGGTCCTGCCTGAGTTTTGAGTTAGCAACTTGAGTTTTAGTTTGCAATTTGGGTTTTGAGTTTGCAGTTTGAGTCTGCAGTCCCTGCGCCAAGAAGCACGATGTGTACAACAGAGAGGATGAAATCGGAGTCTTCAGGAAGCGCACAGAGGAGAGTTGGGGCAGACCATAAAGCAGGCCACCACGTCTACGTTGGGTCTTCAGGGTGAGAGCGAGCTGATTAAATGAGAGGGAAAGAAAGGCGTTCCTGGCAGAGAGAACAGCACAAAGGCTTGGGAAGATGAAGAATATTGCTCTTTCTCTCATGACATTTTGTGCAATTTGCCATAGTTGGTTATCTATTAATTCGTTTGATACTAAAGAAAAGAAAGAAAAAAATCTGTTCCTGTAATCACTGTACCCAGCCTGGACTTTTGGTACAGCTTTAATTTCCCTCTTGTTCTATTGATCAAACAAACAAAAAAGTTGTTTTTTGTTGCATTTTTTTTTTTTAAGAGAAGATTCTCTTTGAGCCAGCATTTTGCTTCCTTGTCTGATGCAGGCTTTGTGTAGAAATTGATTTGTTTTCTTTCCAGCCTGCTGGGGAATTTACTTTCCCTGCCTTCCCCTCAGCTTCTCCCACAGCTTGAGACTCTCAAATTGAAAGCTCAGGACAGGCAGGCTTTCTGAGGAGAGACGCGTGTAGACTGCTTGAGTTTGAATCCTGCATTCATCATCCCTAGCTGTGTGTTTCCAGGAGACGTCCTCAACCTCTCTGGGCTTCAGCTTCCTCATCTGTAGAATGGCAATAACAGGAGGCTCTCTACCTTTTTGAGTTATGAGGAGTTGCCACCTGGGGAGCACTTAGACCAACGGCTTGGATATGGCTCAGGACGCGTGGCCGTGATTACAGATGCTACCCAGTGCTTGGCTCCGTGCCAGCTGTTGGGGACGCAGGAGAGACATGGTCCCAGCAGCAGGAGAGCTGAACCTCTGGCAGGAAGGTACCAGGAACATCTGAGAGGACAAGAACACTTGGCTTTGTAAATCCTTTGCTTTTTCACCGTAGATGGGAAGGCCAATACCACCAACCCCGAGTCTTAAATCCTTAGCTGAGAAATGTCGCTCGCCGCTGATCTTTGCCGGAAACTTCCTGCTGGGTAGACAGACACATCAGTGCCCAGACGCTGGGCCATTACACACCGAAATCCTTGGCTGTGCTTTGCATATTTTCCTTGCCTTTAAAGAGAGCCCAGCAGTGGGGACAAGACGGGGGAGGGAAAGATGTCTGGAAAGAGATATACTGGAGATCATATTTCATGTGTCCCAGGGATAAATCAGTGTTGGCGTTGGGTATACATTTTTGCTTACGGTAGCACAGTCAGAACAGATCTATGGATTAAAAACCAAACCAAACCAAACTGCAGAAGAAAAAAAAATCAGGTAGTATTGTGGACTCCGTCCAAGCAACAAGCCCCAACCGCGGGTTCTTCAAGGCCCCTCATTGTTCTTATTCTGATGCGGAAGCAAATGCCCTCGGTGGGCTCTCCCCCTCCCCCCTCCTGCGCTTTTTCACTGTGATGGTGCTTTAGCTGTCACCTTTCGGTGACAAATGTGCACCTTGTGGGTGTTGAATTTATTCAGCTAGTCCACCTAGGAAAGATTACAAATGAGGAACAAGGGTCAGCTCTATGAAACACACTTGTAAAAGGAAAAAAAAGTGGCTTGAGGGCCATGCTGGGGTAGCGTCCTCTCCAGCGCGGCTCCAAAAGGGATGTGCAATGAGACAAATTCCAGTCTGACTGCTACATATTTACAAAGCGAGGCCGGAGGGCAGCAGGAAGGGAAACGCAGAGCCTGCACGGAATAGCCATTACAGACAGTCAAATGTGCGCTAAATTAATTGGCTTGCACGACGTGATATCTGGAATTAATCTGCCATTTCTTTTGTGTCTGTGTCCAGCGCAGGAGGCCTGGAAGTGGAGAATGGGTGGCTGAGCTGATAATACCACCGTGCAAAAATAATTCTTAAAACAAGCGGAGCCAAATGAAGGATGCTCTTTCAGCTAAGAGACTTGACATTCAAGAGGTAATGGAGGATAAGGAACGCAAACAGCTGTTACGGACTGGGCTGTTGACAATAAATTTTGGTCCAGACTTTTACTAAAAAGTCGCCGGGGTGCTGCGGGAAGGCTGGTGCTGCTCTGTTCCTGGGAGGGGAGTTGGCAGGAGGGGGAGAAGGGAGGAGGAGGTCAGGATGAGGGGAAAAGCTACCGCGCCTACTCTGTTCCCCATAGCGATGTTCCTTGAAAGCCACGGGTGGGGAGAGAGAGGCTTTCTGCAGCCCAGGGCGAAGCCGGTTCAATCTGAGCTCTTCCCTGGGTGTCTGCTGAGCGCGGTGCCCTTCACTCATCACAGGACGTCTGAAAGTTAGGTGACATTCTATTTTCTCAATAAACTTTAAATTTTAGAATAGTTTCAGATTTGGAGAACAGCTGCAAAGAGAGTACACAGATTCTAGACCCCCCAGGGTTCCCCCTTGTCAGTCTCTTATCCCACTGGGGTGCACGGGTCAAAACGAAGCAACTGACCTTGTTAGGGTACTGTTCATCAGATCCAGACTCTATTGGACCAGTTGCACCAGTGGCCTTGTCTTGGCCCATTGGGCTGCTGTAATAAAAAGACCATCATTGGGGGGCTTACCCCATGAGGATTTATTTCGCACAGTTCAGGAGGCTGGAAGGCAAGACTGCGGGGCTGGCAGATTTGGTGTCTGGTGAGAGCCGGCCTCCTGGTTCACAGATGGTGTCTCTGTGTCCTTACCGGTTGGAAGGGACGAGGCAGCTCTCGGGGGTCTCTTTTATCAGGGCACTAATCCCATTCATGGGAGCTTCCCCTTCGTGATATCCTCACCTCCCAAAAGCCCCCCTCCTCTTGATACCATCACATTAGGGGTTAGGTGCCATGTATGAATTTGAGGGGAACACAAACATTCAGTCTCTGGCTGTCCTTCCCCCTAGATCCAGGATCCCAGTCATGGTACCACACTGCACGCTGCCATGTTTCCCAGGCTCTCTGGCCTGTGACAGTCTCTCAGTCCCTCGTTTCTCGTGTCCAGGCCATCTTGAGGAGGACTCATTCTCTTTATTCTAACACCTCAAGGAATTAAGCCTCAGAGGGGTGAAAGGACTTGTCCAAGTTCAGACAGCTTATGGAGGCAGGGCCAGATTTCTCCTAAGCCACTCCAAGTCTGGTTCTCAGACTTGTGCATTGGAATTACCAGGTAGACTTGTGAGGACTCACGTGACCTGCAGAGTTTCAGATTCAGTAGCTCTGGGGTGAAGCCAGAGTTCGCATTTCTAGCAAGTTCTCCGATAATGATGATGGTGCTTTACATCGAGGGACCACATTTTGAGAACCATGGTATTCAGCCAAGTCCCTCTGGAGCTGTTTTCCTCTAATGAATTAATCAGATAGCTGTCAAATCTCCACTTCTCTTTCTGAAGTGTAGAAATGAAATTAGACTCTGAAATGACTTTCCCTCCTCCCCACCCTGCATCCTTTCCTCTCACCCTGGGTTTGAGCATCACCAGCCCAGGCACAAGGGCACATCCAGAGGCACTTGTTACCCTGGGTAAGAAAGAAGGGCGCAGTGTTTGCAACCTGGCAGAGACAGATTTGTGCCCCATCCCAACACATCTGAGACGGCTTTGTGGCTTCCCGTGAGCGTCTTGGTCTTAGCGTCCTCATCTGAAACAGGCTAATAACGAATTCCTACTCCAGACCTTGAGCTGAAGCAGTTATTGAAAAAAAGGAGACCGGCAGATGAACCAGTGTGAACTCCATATGTTCCCTTGGAAATATTAATATCTTATTAATATATAGCTTCTTCTTGAGAAGGTTTCCATATTATTGATTCAAACTTTATTCTTCTTTTCCTAACTTTTTTTTTTTTAATTTAGCGGCTATAAAACTGAAATGAGCTCAAAGCAAAACCTGCAGTTGGTTAACTACTGATTTCAGAATTAAGGCACCAAATGGAATGCACAATAGAGCCTTGCTGAACAGGCACACTCACTGATTGAACATTTTTAAATAGCAGACGGCAAAGTAAACCTTTATGTGAGTATCACAGCTTCCAGCGACCTGGCACTCACGGAAGCCCCGGGTAAGAAATTACCACGCCATTGTTAGTTACTTAAAAGCAAATCACTTACGTTACAGGTTGTTTTCTGGAGCCATTTGTGAAGGGCTAACTCCTGGTCCTCGCCTGAGATGCCTTTGACGCTGGCACTCTCTTAAATATTTCTTAGCAAGAAACAGAAAAACACGCAAACTCCGCGTGTGATCTGTGAAACTCCTGAAGAATTCATCCTTTTAAGCACCCCCCTCTTAATGATTTATGCTATTTGCAAGCTCTCTCTTCCTGTTTCCTACTTTGATTCGAAGCTCAGTGTGACTTAAGTCAGGCCGGATTCGCCATAAAATATGGAACTTGAGTTGCTTTGTTTGTTGCCGTGCACATCTCTGCTCCTTGATCATTTGAGACACTTCCCAACAAACGCCAGGTTTCCTTAAACAAAGTACAGATCATGGTGCACAGGGGCCCCGGGAGCAGACAGCCGAGTCCTGCATGTGTTAGCATATTTAATCATCCCATTTTGGGGAGGATCATCCGTTCTAATATTCTCAGACTGTGTTCACTCGCTTTCATTATTTTCTTTACTTCAAAGATCAGCTTGATGACTATTTTTCTTTGGAACAAGGCTTATGGTATTACTTCAAATCCATCTGATTTCATGGCCTTCAGGGTTGCTTTCATGTATTATGAATTTCTCAGTTGGCAATGTTTATTAGATGGAAACTTACAACTCTTTGTAGAAGTGTTATCTTGCAGAAATTGTTGCTACGGTAAAAAAAAAAAAGCAGGAAATATTAATGCTTTCAGAGGAAGGCTGAGGAATGGTTTGCAAAACCTACTCAGAAACTGTGTGTTGTTGGATCATGCTTCTGAGATGTGTGCTGTTTTCTTTCTGTCTCCTGGTTCCTCTCCCTCTGCCGCCAGTTAAGCAGTGAGGTGGCTGTGTGTGTGCCTGGGGCTGCGTTTGTGGCACTCTGGTTTCCTTTTCCTCTCTCCCACTTCAAAATCTTGAACCCATTAAATAAGAATGGGGCTTGACCACTGAGGGTTTTCCCCCAGACTTAGGAAGGGGGCCTCGTATAGATTCCTGGGTTTCTGAACCGTCAGAGCAGCAGGAAGAACTAGTAGATTTTGAAGCAGGAATTGCATATGCCTGTAAGCAACAGAGACCACTGTCTCCTAATATCATGGCTTAAGCAGTCCACAAAGTGGTCTAAACAAACACAGAGAAGACCAGAGGCAAGCAGTCCACAGCTGGTGTGCCAGTGACGCAAAGCGATCAGGGATTTCTATCTTTTTGTTCCTCTATCCTCACTTTATGGTTTCCTTTCTCAAGGTTGCCTCATATTCCAAGGTGGCTGCCAGGGAACCAGGCACCACATCCTGCATTCTTGGAAGGAAGGAGGTTGAAAGAGTGCTTCTCCCAGGCAAAGCAACTCCTTTTGAAAGATCTATCCCAGGGGCGCCTGGGTGGTTCAGTTGTTAAGCATCTGCCTTCAGCTCAGGGCGTGATCCTGGAGTCCTGGGATCAAGCCCCGCACTGGGCTCTCTGCTCGGCTGGGAAGCCTGCTTCGTCCTCTCCCACTCTCCCTGCTTGTGTTCCCTCTCTCACTGCCTGCCTCTCTCTCTGTCAAATGAATAAATAAAATCTTAAAAAAAAAATCTATCCCAGAAGTCACTTATGATACATCTACTTATACCTCACTAGCTAGAACTTAATCACATGGCTGTATCTAGCTGAAAGGGAGACTGGGGAGTTTAGCATTTATAATGGAGTTCTCTTACTAAGGAAGAAAGGAAGATGGATATTTGGAAATCAACTAGCAGTGCATGCCACAGACCTGAAGGGGCTGATAGACTGAAACAAGGTAAGCTTCGTGGGTGCTCTATGTGGATCAATGAACATAGACATTCTGTCCTCCTTGATGAACTGGCACAATGAAAAACCAGTAGAACCTTACCATAACCTTGGAGGTAGGAGTAGGGAAGACCCTAAGACCTTCTGGCAAAAGCAATGAGGCTTAAAATAGAAAATAAGCAGAATTATAGAAAATAAAGAAAGCTTTGATTTCTTAAACACAAGTTCAGACTGAGATTTGTAATAATCATTGGGGTAGGGTCTCTAAGAGTGCAAGCTTTCCTTCAAATGCTTTCTTTTTCTTTTTTAAGTTAAGCACCAAGACTTAATTGCCTTTGTTGTAAAAATGCATCATGTTGGAAGCCTTGAGTGGTATTTTTCTAAAATGATCCACTAATTGCTAAAGACTGGGGATATATATTTTACCTCTATAGAGTGCTTGACAAACTTAGGCACTTCATGTGTATTTGTGAAATGAATGAATTAATCATAGTAATCAAAGAGATTTTAGCCCTGTTGTGTTTTCCTGTCTATTTGTGCCCCTGTATTTGTCAAAATTCCTTGAGCTGCAAGTTACAGAAATTGAAGTCAAAATGGTTAAGACAAAAGGTAATTTATGACTCTTAAACTTAGGCCACAAGCTTCAAGCATGACTGGATCTAGGGGTTTAATGATCTCATCTGAACAAGGCTCTATATTCCCCAATGAACTTTTCTCTGTATTGGCTCCATTCTCAGATAGATGCTGTCCTCTTGGGGCTAGAATGACTGTTAGTAGCTCCATGAAAACTTATTTTTTTGGTTTGAGCCCAGAGGGTAAGAATATCATTTCCTAGGCAGCAGTAAGAACTCTCCCTCAACTATGTCTGGCTCTGATTGTTCTGACATGGGATCGGAACCCTTCTCAGAATGTTTCACTAGAATGTGATAGGCTTTAAGACTCGTGCCCACTATGTCAATCTGGGTCCAGGCAGGAGAAAGCAAAACACACTAGTTACTCTTACAGAATAATTTAAGATGGGTGGGTCAAATCCAGTCCTTTCCTTGCTTTTGCAAATAAAGTTTTATTGGGACACAGCAACAACCCTACAGTTAAACGTTCAGTCTATGGCTACTTTCAGGCCAAAAGATAGGAGAGGAGAGTAGTTACAACAAAGACCATATGACCCACAGACCCAAAACATTTCTATCAAGCTCTTTATGGAAAGTTTACCCACCTGTAATTTTATATAAAGGAGTGATGCAAAATGAGGCCCTGAAAAGGAAAAAATAAAAGTGTAAGATATCTTGGACGAAGAACCTGCCAGAAGCATCTACCTCGAGGGCAGAAGGAACAAAGGGAAGGCTTAGAATTACTAAAACTTAGAAGTTTGGGGAAGAGGCCCCACAGAATTGAAGCTTCAGACCTCCAAAGAAGGAATGACTTAGTGCTGGTGTTGGTGTCACTGAGGGGATGCACAGAGGCTGCTTCTGTGAGTGTTGAAAAACCTGCAAACCATCACCAGTTGGAATTTATTTTGGGATAAACAACCATTGTCGAGGCAAAAACGCATTGCTGGGGTAATGACGCTGATGGAATCGGAAGCAGCAGCAGGAAGGAGCATGTCCCCTCTTGCTCCTCCAGCCTGTTGGTCCCCATAGTGGCGGAGTCCAAGCAGGAGTAGCAGCAAAGGAGAAATGTGTTCGCAGGGGCCCGGCCCCAGCATCGCAAAGCACGGTATCGAAAATACAATGGCTAAAAATCTAGCACAACCCGTTCTTTAGCTACTCAGGATTCATCCACACCTTTTACATGTATTCGAATTTCCACCAACAACACAAACAAATCGATGCTTCCACCTAACAACAGACGCTCCCCCAAATGAGGAGCCTCAAAGTCACAACGGTCATAATGTCCATTTCTGGGCTATGTTAATTACTCTCCAAAACCAGTCATAGTCTCATCAGAATAATCTGTTACTTAAGGGCTAACCTGTAAAGTTAACTGCCCTACCAAGATTTGTATAAGATATCAGGGAAGAAGAAAAGAGAGTATATGCGTGCTCACACACACATACCCAAGCAAGGAAGAAGTTCTGCATAGTTCTATAGTTCTTACTTCTATAACTGGCCATGATCGTGATGTTGTTACTGTGTATTCCTCCTCCTCCTCATCTCCTATTTCCTTTGTTCTCAGCCAAGAGCTCAGCTGGTTCCCTTCTTTACCAGGTGGTAAAATTCAAACTTTCATTTCCGAAGGGTTGGAATTCTCAACCCCTATTTTTAATGATGCTGTTATGGAAGTGCCAAGAGAAACCCCTGAGGCTCTTCTGGTCCAGACAAGTCCTCCTGCTGTCACGGTATGGAGCAACAACCCCCTGTCCCCTTCATGATTGGGCCCAATCTCCTCTGCCAGTAGAGATGCTCCCTTCTTTGCTTGTTAGTTCAGTGGCATAAGACATCCAAAATGTCTAGATAGTACTCTCCTTTTCGAACTCAATTTACTACTGTTGTGTCCCCTAGTGGAAGCATTGCCCCCTTGGAAGTAAGATCTCCAGAGCAGCAGAGCTCAAAGCTTCTAGGCTGGGGAGCAAAAATCCGGCAAGTGGGATGTGAGAGTGAGAAGAGATATTCTCACCTTCACCCTTTGATTCCTGGGCCCAGGTGGAGAAACAGCATCACGAGTTGGCTGTTGAATCCAAGCACAGATTGCCTTCTGTAGACAGAAGTCCATCCTTTCTGGCTGTTGCCTCCTCAATGGCTTTGTAACTAAGCCTCCTGTAGGCCATTTCTCCATGCTCTGAGGCCAGCTGCACCTAGAGAAGGGGCGCCTGGCAAACCAGTGAATTCCACGGGCATGAGACCATGGATGCATCTATTTTGGGGTGAGCCATATTCCTTGATCGGGAGCAATCAACAGAGGGGGAAATGTCATGGTCTTGACTAGGGTATGCTACGAACCCATGCACGGTGGTACCTGCAGAAACACCTTGCAGAGGGACAGTACCCCTGTGCAGAGCACGCATCTGTTTTACTGAGGCTGAATCTCTGCCCCATCTGCAATGGAGGGGATCAAGTACTCAGCCTGCCATGAGGCGGCTGGCTCTTCCCTGGAGGGAACGGTGCACTGTTGGGCTTCCCTACTGGTCTCCACTACTGGCCGATTAAGCACCTGGTTAACACTGGTGGGGAGAAGTCCACATTGTTGAACCCAAGTGTCCTGGCCACCATCCCCGCCGCCCTGTCAGTGTGCACATGGACCCATTGAGCAAGCACAGGGGTAGGTGGGGAAAAGGGCTGAATGACAGCCAGAGAGCATGCCCTCTTGTCCATCAGATTACTGAGAAGCCTTTCTATCGTGGATTTATGTCTGAGCCTACTCTGAGGTGTCCCTCCATATGTGCTTCCTACAGGCCTCCCTGTCACCCGCCTTCTGGGTCTGTTCTAAGAACCCCTCCACCCAGCCAAATGATTAGCAACTGTCTGTGCTCTGGTGCAGCTCCAGGCTTCCAATTCTCTCTTGGCCCAGATGGACTGCCCAAGTTCTGACCACTGGAGGACTCTCCTTCACCACTGTCCTTCTGAGCCACTTCTGAGTCGGACTGGAAGGCTGTAGCTGTCTGTTTTTAGCTGGCACCAGCAAGCAAGGAAGCATGTCTCTTGACACTTCACAGAACACTCTATCTTTCAGGCCTCCGGGTTTTTGGCTCAGCCCAGAATGCCTTTGCCTTGCTGTCTGTCTGTGAATCCTCTCCCAACACCACACCTTTGCTAATACTGTTCCTGGGCCCTTGGCAGGTGTCTCTGCTATCATGGTTGTTTCAGTGTTTTTATTATGTATCCTACCCAAGTATCAGCTGTGTTCTCTTGGCCCCTCAGGATTCAGAGTGCATCAGCTTGAATCCACATTCGGTTTCTTCTCAGAATCCAAAGCCCACCTCAAAATGTCTGCACATTCTCAGGTAGCTTACATTCTCCCCTGCTGGGTTTTTGTTTTTTTTTTAAGATTTTATTTTATTTATTTGACAGAGACAGCCAGCGAGAGAGGGAACACAAGCAGGGGGAGTGAGAGAGGAAGAAGCAGGCTCCTCGCGGAGGAGCCTGATGTGGGGCTCAATCCCAGAATGCTGGGATCATGCCCTGAGCCAAAGGCAGACGCTTAACGACTGTGCCACCCAGGCGCCACAGCCTGCTGGTTTTCAAATCCAGATTTTGTACCTATTTTCTCTGACTTTTGCCATATTAACCTGGTTGTGAAATTAAGTTCTGTCGACAATGTGTAGCAGCTGTTTTATTTTATTTTTAATGATTTATTTACTTTTTTGGGAGGGAGAGAGCACGAGCAGGGGGAGGGGCAGAGGGAGAGACAGAATCTTAAGCAGGCTCCATGCATAGCACAGAGTCTGGCATGGGGTTCAATCTCAAGACCCTGAGATCACGACCTGAGCCGAAATCAAGAGTCGGATGCTTAACCGACTGGGCCACCCAGGCGCCCCATCAACGCCTTTCATTATCTATACAGATGATAATCTCTTTCACTCTATTAACATGGTGAATTAGATTAATAGGGAGTGTACTGAGAGGAATCCTTGCATTCCTGAGAGAACCCCCGCTTGGTCATGGAACATGAGTGCTTCTGGATTCTGTTTGTTGGTATTTTTTTTAGATTTTTACATGGATATTCACAAGTGAAGAAGAGGATGGTCCATATTTTCTTCCCTGTTATGTTTTTTTCAGCTTCATGAAAACACACATAGCTTTTCTTCCTTTTTGTTTTTGAAGAATCTATTTTCACCTTGGGTTATTTTTTTGCGCCTTGCCAGCTAAGCTTCAAAATGTACTTCTTCTAAAAACTAATTTGGGAACATGTTCTACATCAACAATATGAGTCTGCCTATCTTAGATGGGTCCGGATCGCCTGGGTTAATCTCCAATTCACAGAGGCAGAGGGAAAAGTAGCTTGAAATCGGCCTGGAGAGGTAGCAGTGACCTTCAAGCAAAGCTTTGTAAGGATTTGTTTTAATTTAATTTAATTTTATTTTATTTTTATTTTTTAAAGATTTTATTTATTTATTCGACAGAGATAGAGACAGCCAGCGGGAGAGGGAACACAAGCAGGGGGAGTGGGAGAGGAAGAAGCAGGCTCACAGTGGAAGAGCCTGATGTGGGGCTCGATCCCATAACGCCGGGATCACGCCCTGAGCCGAAGGCAGACGCTTAACCGCTGTGCCACCCAGGCGCCCCTGTTTTCATTTTAAGAACAAAAGTCAGAGAAGGGTTTTCAATAGGGCAGTTGCACAATCGGATTTTGCCTTTTGAAGATCTCATGCTGACTTTCTCATCATGGGAAAAATACTCCTCTACGGTTTAGTTTCCACACCTGTATCACAGAATAACAACATCTGCATTATAAGGTCTGCAAAAATCATTTTAGGCAAATGATATCTGTAAAATACCTACCTCAGTGTTTGGCACATCACATTTACAAATAAAGCTAATATTTTTTGTACATATTCATACAAGTCATTCTTTTTGTGTTTAAGCAGTTTTATACTTCTTTTATATAAGAGCCAGAACTGTTTTGTAAAGGATACACACACACACACACACACACACACATATATATATATAAAATTTTGGGATCTTTTTACATCATTGATTTGTGGGAGAGCTACTGATTTCTGTATATTTATCTTGTATCCAGCCATCTTACTGAAATCTTTTATGTGTTCCTGCATTTCTTCAGCTAATTCTCTTAATCATATCGTCTGCACATAGTTTATTTCCTTTGCAAACTATTATTTGTGAATTACCTTCAACTTGTATTTGTTTGGAGGGTAATATTTATCCTTGGAATCCAAGCTAGAATTGCATTTTACAAATAGGTTGTGTGATGGAGGTGCAACCCACAGTTTAAATTACCTCTACAGTTGAATAGGATGGTAATTGCGATGATTGCATAAGACCATTTGGAAATTAAGAGTTGGATATTTAACCTACTAGGTGGAATAGAAAGCAGGTTATTATGTGCATGATTGAGTTTAATAGGCTGTTTATATGACCTCCACATTCCCCATGTGAAATCATGCATTTATTCCATCTTGGGCCAAGGAAAGATCAGAGAGGTTTAAATACACACCTCTTCCTCTCGCACCTTACTGTTGATTTGGAATACAAAATAGGTCTTGATTTCTAGAATTGCTGATTATGTTTGTCACTCCACAAATATTATGCATATTTAAATGTAAAGATCAACATAGGGTGAGTACCTAGTACATAGTTCCTGACATATGCTATGTCATGTTTGCAGACATGTGCTATGGACAGAATGTTTATGCCCCGCTCTCCCATCAAAAGCCTTAGGTTAAAATTCTAACCCTCAGAGTGATGGTATTTGGAGGTGGCGGCTTTGTGATTAGGTCGTGAGAGTGGTGCCCTCATAAATGGGATTAATGTCCTTATAAAAGACACCCCAGAGAGCTTTCTCACCCTTTCCCATCACGTTAGGACACAGCAAAAAGATGGCTGTATGCGAACCGGGAGGTGGGGCCTCACCAAACACCCAATCTGCCTGGGCCTCCATACTGGGCTTCCCAGTCTTCAGAACTGTGAAAAAATAAATGTTGCTTAAACTTTCTCAGTTTAGGGGATTTTGGTTACAGCAGCCTGAACTGACAAAGACAACAGGCATACAATACACATAGCTTTCCCTCTCCTCCTTTTTAAATGCGGTTGTCCAAGGACTGCGGCCTAGTATTTTCAATCCCCAAAGTGAAGTTCTTCCCATGCTCAGCTAGGCCTACACAGTCTGCCTCCACCTCCTCTCCACCCTCGTCTACTCCATTTCCCTTCTTCCTTCACTCTAGCCCCCGAGATCTTGATCTTCCCTAAGCCTTGGCATTTTGAACGGATGAACGTTACAACTTCTGGCACATCATTTATGATGATGAACAATAAAATGACTTGTCTTGAATCAGCAGAATCAGACACCAGCTGTGATGTTTCCTGAGGTGGTGGGGCTTCCTTGGGCACTGAAGTCCTATATCTTGGGCATTGCTATTGACTGAATTGTGTCCCCTCCAAATCCATAGGTTGAGGTCCTAACCTCCCAATGTGATTGTATTCAGATACAGGGTCTGTACAGAGGAATAAAAGTTAAATGAGATCATAAGGGTCCATAGGACTGGTGCCCTTACAAGAAAAAGAGACACGAGGGCTCTCTCTCTCCCCCCACCAGGTGAGGCCACAGACAGAAGGCAGTTGTCTGCAAGCCGGGAAGACAGACCTCACAAAAACCATGGGTGGAGGAGAAGCTTATCTGGTTACTGAGAATGGTGAAGATGTGCCTCCTTGTGTATGGTCTCCACCTGCAGGAGAAGTGTGTTTTCCCTCTTCCCCTCCTCTTGTTATCTTTTCTTCTATTTTCCAGCTTCTCTGCTTAAGCAAAGACAAGAAGAGACAGAAACGTTGAAAGTAAGCAAAGGGAACAGGTCCAACTACCGTCAATGAACCTGGTGTTCTGATACATCTTAGCTCATAGTTTGTTTTTTTTTTTTCTTTTTAGAGAGAGAGAGAGAGAGAGAGAGAGCATATGCCTTCATGAGCAGGGGGAGGAGGGGCACAGGGAGAGGGAGAGAGAGAATCTTAAGCAGGCTCCATGCTCAGCATAGACAGCAACCCGGGGCTCGATGCCATGACCTTGAGATCATGACCTGAGCCCAAATCAAGAGTCAGACACTTAACAGACTGAGCCACCCAGGTGCCCTGCTCATAGTTTTTATCGGGTCAAAATTTTGAGTAGAGAAGAGCACCTCTAAAGCAGAACACCTCATTTTTTGTGCTTTAACTGTTTACATGACAATTTCACATCTGCCTAACAATTAACTTCAGGGGTTCGGCACTGCAGGAATTATTTCACCCCACCGTCAAGATGAGACCATCTCTAAGGGTGAGGGAACTGAGCGTGCAGAGGGCAATGAGATCCACACAGCCAGTGTTGGCACAGCCAGAACTCGAGCCTGCTTTTTCTGCTTCAGTATGTGACACTGTCATTCTTAGGGCGTGTATTTCACAGTCCTTGTGCTGTCTCATCAGTTCTGCTCATCCTGTAGTATCTGTTCATGTATCCTGTTGCCATCCATCCTGCACCCCCCTTTAGCCCAGAGAGCAATGTCTCAGCCATCAGTCAATGCTAATACGCCAGCAATTTCCCAGAGCTTTGTTGTGGAGGAGCCTGTCTTGATTTATTATTCTAAGTGTGTTGCTTAGGCAACATTGATTAATGATCAATTTCTACATTACAAAACAATCATAGGGCCTGATAAGACTGTTCAGGAAGCAGAGACAGCCTCTGGAACAGGTATAAGTTATTCAGCCTCATACCAGATTGCCTGTGGCTGCCGCTTTGCAGATTTTTAGCGGATGCTACACTGACTCTACATTTGAGTTTCTAGACTTCTTAAAGGGGTATCGGCCATCAGGTTGCAGTTTTCTGCTTTGTGGTCTCTGAATGCATTTTGGAGCAGGGTGTTACCAGGGGTAGTAGAACAGCTTTTGGCTCTCAGTTCTCTTTTTTCCAGTGGCAAGCAATGCCTAGCCCACCATAGGCTCCTAAATATTGTGAACTAATGAATGCATGAAGGAGCCTTTGGATAGTTTGGACCGCTTTCTTGGCCCTGGCTGGTCACAACTTCTTTCTGTGGGTTTCTCAGACATTCATATGTAGTGTCAAGGATTCCAAGAGTCTCCCTGATTCTACAATGGTTGGGTAGCCTCCGTGCATTTTGAAAAATTCCTGGAAGGACACAATAGAGTACAATTGTTAGTGTTTTCTGAGGTCTAAGGGCTTGGGTTTTGAATCTTGCCTCTCCCTTGCTAGCTGTTTAACTTTAGGCAAGGTTTTATCTCATTGAACCTCGGTTTCTTCATTTGTAAGACAGGAATTCTACAGTCGATATCTGCTTCATAGGTGGAACAAGATTAAATGAATTAAGGCATGTTGAATACTTAGCACAGTGTCTGGCACCTTGTAAGTCCTCAGTGATTATTAGCTATTATTTCTGTTCCACTCAAGACTTAATGAAGACAACATTACAATTAGCTGAGAAAGAACGAATCCACTGATGGAATGAGAACTCAATAGTTTGCTGGAGAATTAGCTCAAGTCAAATATTTACAATAATCGTGAAGGGAAGTTCAGAGGGATTACCAAGACCATTAGTCCGACATGGCTTGTTGGCTTGCAGCTTGCTCTCCTTGTGTCCAACATGTTCTACTGATCCTGTTTGTACTTCTGTCACTGTTCTTGGACTTCCTGGCCCGTACCAGGATAGTGCTGGGGGGATTCTTTGTTTCTAGAACTTTATTCTTGGTCTCTGATGTAGCAAAGTTCTGATTTTAACGACAAGGATTTTGTCAGCTGTATTCCCAGAGACCCGGCTTCTCTCCAATTCATTCTGCAAAGTGCCTGATGTCTTTGCCCAAGAAAATTTGCAGGTTTTTGTTCTGCTCACCTCTACAGCTCTTAGTTTCTTACCAATCTTGGGGCTTGCACTTTTGCAATTTTTTACTGGTAGGATGTTTAATTACTTTCATAATTATAGAGAGGAACATGCACAGATTTTAAGTGTCTAGTTTAATGAGTTTAGCAAATGTTTATGGCTGTATCATCCAACCCCCTATCAAGATACAGAGCATTGTCATCAGCCCAGAAAGATCCCTGATACCCATTTCTGGTTAACCCCCGCCCCCTTCAAAGGCAGCTGTCATTCTGCCTTCTGTCTTTATGGATTAGTTTAGTAGGTTCTTGAACTTCTTTTGCTCAGTCGTATGTCCGTCAGATTTATCTTTGTTGTTGTGTGGATTAGAAGTTCCTTCCTTTTTATTGCTCAGCAGTGTTCTATTGTATGAATATTCTGTGGTTTATTTATCCATTCTTGTACTGATGAACATTTGGGTTGTTTCCAGTTTTTAACTCTTATGAACGAGGCTGCAATTAACATTCTTTTACAGGACTTTTTGTGGACATAAGGTTTCATTTACTTTTGCGGAAATAGGAGTGGAATTGCTGAATCATAAAGTAAGTGAATGTTTACAGGAATTTTCCAAGCTGTTTTGCAGAGTGGCTACCCCATTTTGCATATCTGTGAGCCTCAGTTGCTTGGTATCCTCACTTGCTCTTAGTATGGTCAGTCCTTTTAACTTCAGCCATTCTAACGGATGGTGACTAATGATGTTGACCATCTTTTTATGTGCCTTGCATTTATGGCTAATTAACATTCACCCAATTGATGGGAAGAGTAATTTCCCAATTGGGTTCTAAACTGAACATAATTTTCCCCACGAATCCAGTTAATGGATGTCACCCCATTCCCTGTGTAACGCTACTAAATGCCTTGTGATGGTTAATTTTTTGCATCAACTTGACTGGGCCACAGAATTTCCAGATATCTGGTCAAATGTCATCCTGGGTGTGTCTCTGAGGGTGTTTCTGGATGAGATTAATATTTAAATCAGTAGACTGAGAAAGCATGTTGCCCTTCCTAGTTTGGGTGGGCCTCATCCAATCAGTAGAAGGCCTTAATAGAAGAAAAGACTGATCCATCCTTGAGTAAGAGGGAACTCCTCCTGCCTGGCTGCCTGTGAGTTAGCTGGGACATTTGTGGTTTCCTGCTTTCCCAGTTGAATTGAAACGTTGGCTCTTCTCGTGTCCCAAGCCTGCCGGCTTTTGGATTGGATCACATGCCTTCAGCTCTCCTAGGTCTCTAGAAAGCCCAACTGTAGATCCTGGGACTTGTCAGCCTCCCTGACCACATGAGCCAAATCCTTCTAAGAAATCTCTATCTATCTATCTATCTAGCTAGCTAGCTAGCTAGCTAGCTATCGTCTTTTGGTTCTATTTCTCTGGAGAACCATGACTCACACACCCTTTCCTCTTGCACCATTTTCTCCCAACATGCCCCATTTCAACTCTGTTTCTGCATAAGCATTTATACCTAACCCTGTGCTGGCTTTGTTAAACCGGCCACAAACATATGCTCAATGCTTTCATTTAACAGCGTTGGGACTGCAGTTAAGATCTTTGCAGAAAACGATATCCAAAGTTATCTGTAAGGCATTCAACACAGCCACTTTCAGAAATGGCAGCCTCCCATTAGCACTGCAGGAGAGAGAACCACCGGGTGGCAGGTCCCTGGCTCTTAGGCTCTTAGGCTCTTGTTTTGTAACCATGTTTTCCAACTGGAAGATATGATGAGGCAACATAAAAATGAAATGGTTCTTGCCCTGCTAATAGCAGAATGACTAATAGAAGAACTAAGAGGATAATAAACCTCCACCGAGGGAGAATGGTTAAGGATGCTGATGGATGCAGTGGCTCTGAAAGAGAGCTCTGTCTCCTCACGACAGGATAGATACAAATCTCTTCTTCATGATGTGAACTCAAGCATAACATTCCAGAAAGCTGAACTCGCATTAATCAAGAGCCTGTGTGCATATCCTGCAGAGACTCAAGGGTGTGTTTCTTTCTCCTTCTCTTTTGAAACGACCTATTTATTTACTTGTTTGTCTATTCACCTACTCATTTATTTATCTACTGCATATAATATTTATACATTATGTATTTACCTCCTAGGTAATTAATTTATTTAAAATGTACGGACAGAATGAGTTCCTTCCGTAGATGAGAGTAAAGTACCACCCTTCTTTTAATTTTTAATTAACATTTTTATTTACTTAAACTTTATTAAATGTATTTAATTACATTTCATTTAATTTTAATTAACATTTATTTTTTTAAATTATCCATACCTTATTATACTCGTATGGACGGCAGGTCCAATATCTTCCCTCTTGAGACCTGCAACCCTTCCCCAGATTACACATGAACCCCAGGGAGAGGCTACTCGGTTCACACTTTGGTTTCCAAATACAGGTAAGGAGGGAATTAGTGATTTGGGAAGTAGCCACCCGGGTCGGTCCTTCTTTTGCTCACTGGTGGGGGTCCTGCTTAGTCTGCAACGTAGGCTTCCATCCCCTCCCCCTCCAGTCTTTCCTCAGCTCAGGGATCATTTTCGGCGCTGGACTCACGCCAGTCTTTCCCCATTTACCTCCAGGGCGTGGTGTCGAGGCCCAGTCACGGTTCAGAGGTCCTTATGGTGAGCATCTCCTTTGCAGCCTTGGTGTCTGAAAACGCACAGTTCCAGTACATTCTGGAGGATCTGGCAAGATGATTCATCATCATCATCATCATCATTACAGGAGGGGGTCACTCTTCATCCTTTTCTTCCCCAAACACTCATGGTCCCCTTGACCATGCTCTCCCGAGCTTCTGGGTCGAGGGTATTAGAAGGGGCAGCACTTGCCAGGCTACAAGGATCTCATGACTCTCCCTGCAGGGTGACGGGTGCCTGGGAACCTGAAACCTGTCCACCTAGGAGTTCAGGGGAGACACCAAGACAGGGTTCTCTAAGGAGTTTGCCGTGCCTACCTGGCTGAAGTAATGGCCTGTGATCGTCTTACGGCAGCATCCAGAGAACAGCTCACCAGGCACTTTGCTATGACAGTTGTGTTCGTTCACTGTAGGAGGTTTAAGAAACACAGATACATAATGAGAGAAAGTAAAGTTGCTCCTTCACCCATCACACCACCTTCCAGAGCTTCCAGGGGCTGTTCTGGGCATGGGGTATGCAGCAATGGCAAAAACGCTTGTCCTCAAGCATCTTGTTTTCTAAGTGGGGTGGGGGACGGTGGGTACCGAACAAACGAATAACTGAAATATGTTACCTGTTAAATACTGAGCAGTAGAGAGAAAACAGAAAGGCAGGAAGGGAGAGCTGAGGAGTGCCTGTGTGTTGCAGGAAGCTGACATCTCGGTTGGGATGTTTCTTGAGTGAGGTGATGCCTGGAGAAGGTGAGGAAGGAAGAGCAATCCATGCAGGAGGAAGAGCCAGTGCAAAACTCAGAGTCCACAGCGAGCCTGGCTTGCTCCAGGAACCGTGAGCAGGCCCACCGGCGCGAGTAGAGAGAGCAATGGAGTAAAGGGAAGAGATGGGGACAGATATGCGGGTGAATGTGGAAGTGTCATGAAGCCACCAGCACGGTGAGGCCCCTTCCCTGCTGTTCACCATTTTCCACAACAGGATTCCTAATGGCTGCTTCCTTACTGGAGGTCATTTGTGAAGCTCCTGCCTCCCCCCGCCCCGCCCCCGGCCCACTACTGGACTTCTACAGTCTCTAGTTTTCCCACACGATCACCTGCAAGCACGTGCTGTGGTCTTTGCCTACAGAGTGTTACACTCCAAGGAAGGAGAGCAGATGGCAGGAAACAGGTGCCCCCTGTCAGCCCATTTCTGCAGATAGGGTGAGATGTTGAGTCACGGCCCTTAACGCCCATTTGTTTTGGATTTGTGAAGGCACAAGGGTGCTGCTGCCCTCTAGAGCCACCGGGATGGTGGCCTTTGGGTCCTGAGCAACATTACTGGGATGATCTAATGCCTGGTAAATTTACAAGACAGAGGCGAGGCAGAAAGCAAAGGGGGGGGTGAGGGGGATGGGTGGGGAGAGATAGGAAAGACAACCACAGACCCAGAAATCTTTATAAAACTAATAATATTGTTGTTGTTCTGATTTAAAAATAAAGCATGCATATTAAAGAATATTGGGGAAACTTCCCCAAAGAGTAAATATCTAAGTTAAAGCCATATAACCCCATTTCTGGAAGTAATGATGCAACATTTTGTTGCTTTCCATCGAGACAGTCACATGATCATATGTGTATGTGGTTGTGGAGTTTGTTTCTTGTCATTTAATATTTTGTCAAGAGCACTGACTTACAACTGGAATATTAAAAACCATGATTTCTGATCATCGTGTAATATTCCACCAGTACTGTATTTAACGAGTCCGTTAATGAGCCAGCACCGCAATGAATGCTGTCATTTCCTTATTGTTGGATGTTTGGGTTGTTTTTCACACTGTACTCTTATAAATAATGCAGCCATGAAGCCCTTCGATCGGGCATCTCTGACTGTAGCCCTGAATATTTTATCAGGACGGATTCCTAGGAGAGACACAACTGGCACAGCAGGTGAATTTTTCCTTTTCAAACGCCTTGGGAGGAAGTGGTTGGTAACTCGGCGCAATGATACTTGATTTGTTGAACCGATCACGGACAGGGGGCTGGCAGTTCAGCTCATGATCATTTTGGCATTACCTTCCACTTGTGGCAGTTCCTCAGATGGCGATAAAAGTACTTTGGAGCACCTTGCCCGACATGTTAGATTCAGTTTTCTCAGGAAAATCCAACTGAGGGCTAAAAGAGATAAAGCTAGCATCAATGTAAGAAAGTATAAAAGAGACTTAAAAGCGTTGCATGGACCTTAATTGTATCAGATCAAAAAAAGCACCTGTTATGATGTATTATATTTTTTAGACATGCCGAAATTTGAATGGTGACTGAATTTTGAGACTATTAGGACATTACTGTTGACCTTTTAGGTACCATGTTAAAAGATGAGTCCTTATCTTCTAGAAGTGTGTTTGGAAACACTGAAGATGAAATGATATGATGCCTGGGATTTTCTTCCAAGTAATTTGGGGGTGCAGTTGATGGGACAGAAGTGGCTATGGGTTGATGGTAGTTGGGGCTGGTGATGGGTCCTTATTTTTATCAGAGGTTAGCAAACTACAGCCCGAGGGCAAATCGAGCCCACAGCTTGCTTCTGTAAATTAAGTTTTATTGGAAAACCACAGATATTTTCTCTGGCTGATTTTGGTTGAGCTGAGTTTGTTGCAACAGAGGCTATCTGGTTTGCAAAGTCTGAAATATATCCTACTATCTACCCCTTAACAGAAAGAGTTTGCCAACCCCTGATTTATACTATTCTGCTTCTGTCTATGTTTAAAATCATTCATAATAAAATGTTTAAAATACAAGTGATGTAAAAAAGATCTACATGGTTCCTCCAACTACTATCGCCCAACAGTGTTTGTCTATTAATACTGTCTCGAACACGTTCAATCACAGCTGAAATGCATGGCCCCCATAATAAATTCCTGAAATATCTGTAAGATTATGATTCTATAAAAATTTACTATTCTGTACAGATAATATATGCATGGCAAAAGATTCTATAGGACACACTCTGGAAAGAACTCTCCTTCCCATCCCTGTCTCTCATCCACCCAGTTCCCCTCCCTGGGGTTTCTTGTTTATCCTCCTGGGAATAATCTCTGCATATACAACTCTAATATAAATATATAGTATAATGTCCCCTCCTATATTCCCAAGTGATGGAATATTATATATATTTGCTTTTTGTCAGTTAATAACATATCTTGGAGATCTTTCCATGTAGGCTGTATAATCAATCCTAAATTTTATACATATATATACATGTATATGTATGTATGTATATAATTACATATGTGTGTGCATATATGTTCCTAAAGTACATCTATTTAAGAATATGTATATTCCTCATGTATACATATTAAGACATATATTTTTTTCCTTCTCCATGTTTGGGCAGAATTGTGGGGACACAGAGGCACAGCCACAGAGCTGAACCCTGGGGAGCATGCACGGAGCTCAGCAGCCAAGTTTAGGGTGGGCAATATTTTTTTTTTAATGATTTTTTATTATATTATGTTAGTCACCATACAGTACATTCCCGGATTCCAATGTAAAGTTCGATGCTTCATTAGTTGCGTATAACACCCAGTGCACCATGCAATACGTGCCCTCCTTACTACCCATCACCGGTCTATCCCATTCCCCCGGCCCCCTCCCCTCTGAGGCCCTGAGTTTGTTTCTCATAGTCCATAGTCTCTCATGTTTCATTCCCCCTTCTGATTACCAGGGTGGGCATCTTTTATTGGACCTCCCCATCCCCATTCTGAAGAGAGGCTATAGAGAGGATTTGTCCTTATATTATATTATTATGTTCAACATCTGGGGGAGGAGCAATAAGTATTTGCTGCAAGTCAATGAATGAATAATTTTTTTTTTTTTTTGCCACGAGTTTTACAACTGAGAATTGTAGGATTATCACTTCTTCTTTCCGCCGGTCAGAGATGCCTCAGTTAATACATCACTTGTCAATAAAGTAATTTGGAATATGAGGACTTGGCATGAAATGTGACTTACATGAGTGAGTGGCATAAGTCTAAAATAACTCACAGAGTCCATTTATAACTAGAAACTTTGAACAGGGAAAATCAACACCTAAAAAGAAATGGCAGATATCACACTCACCAATCATTTTTTTCACAGAAGATCTGCATGGATTCAGTGTAAAAAATTCCCAATCTCCTTGATCATATTAGTATTTACCAGTGACGTAAACTCTAAGCATAGTTTTGAACTTAAAAAAAAAGTGACTTGCACCTACTTCGGGCTTATAAATGGAGTATGGTTAGAAACTGGGCTGTGGCTCAAAATTGGCATGTTTGGGTGGAAGATTCTGCTCCAAGAACAGAGATGGGCTGGGGCTCTGGGATTGTGGGGACTGGGCCTCTCCCACACAGGACCATCTGTCCTTCTTCCTGGTCCAGGATGAGTGATGCTCCCAGAAATGCTTTTCTGTGTCTGGAAGGAACAGAGAGTGGTAACAGGATTTAAATTTTGACTCATAGCCTTCGCCTCAGGGTTTATGATTGAAACAGGCTCTAGGGACTGTCCTAACTACCACCCCATTCAGCTCCCAGACCCTCTCCCAGAGCGTCCCCTGTGGGAAAACACTTCCCTTTGCCGTGAGCGCCTTAGCATTCTGCTGCCCAAGTTCTAGCTGCAGACTTGTCCTGGCTCCGCTCCAGAAAAGTGTTCCAGTTTTCTTTCCCTCTCACTGCCTGTGAGGGTCATAGCCCAGACGGGAGCCTCAGTGGGATCTTCTGTTCTTTACAATTTATTATTTTCAGAGATGTTCCCAGCTTTTCAATCGCAAACAAGAGAATAGGGGGCATTGAACATTCTTCTCTAGTGATCTTTTATTCTTAAATATCTTCCCCCTTTCCCCCGATTATCAAAGTAATACAGGCTTGCTATTCAAAATTTGGGAAATGAAGAAAAGAGTGCTAAAAAGAGAGTCTAAATCACCAATAATGCTATGACCAGAAATAACTACTATTATTACTTGGGTTTATTTTATTTCACTATTATCTAAATGAGCACCTACCTGTACAAATGTCTATATAAATACAGTCATACTTACATGATTATAAATATATATTATGAAGTTATTATACTTTGCATATAGTTTTTCAACATTTTATTGTAAAACTATTTTAAACATACCAAAAAATGGAAAGAATTATATACTGAACACACATGTACCAACCAATAGATTCTGACATTAACATTTTAATTAGCTTGACCTCTTCCTTTCCTCTGTTTCATCATTCCTCCTTCCTTCCATCCCTCTACCTACCTCTCCATCCATCCACACATACACCAATATATCCATCCATTCATCCATCCATCCATCCATCCATCCATCCATCCATCCAAACATCCAGATATCCATTGATATATCAACATAATCCATCCATCCATCCCTCCCTGCTTCCCTCCCTCTGTTCATCCATCAATACTTCTATCAATTCATCCACCTTATTTTTTTTAGATTTTATTTATTTATTTTAGAGAGTGAGAGAGAGCGAGAGAGAGCGAGAGAGATCATGAGCATGGGGGAGAGGGAGAAGCAGGCTCCCTGCTGAGCAGGAAGCCTGATGTGGGGCTCCATCCCAGGACCCTGGGATCATGACCTGAACCAAAGGCAGGTGCTTAACCGACTGAGCCACCCAGGCACCCCCATCCACCTTATTTTTGTATCACTTTTCAAAATAAGTTACAGAAGTGAATACTATTTTCCCCTAAACATCTTTGTACATACAACTTTTGTCTTGCTTCTTCACTTAACATGATATAAAGTTTCCTACATTTTCAAATATTCTTTAAAAGCACTTTAAAAAGTAGCTGCCTAATAGTCCATGTCATAGATGTACCATAATTTATTAATCCAATCCCTATTTTGGGAAACATTAATTTTTTTCTAATTTTCCACTTTAATAAATAATGCTGCAGTGAGTACCTTTGAACATGAACTATAGGTAGCCCAGAGCTCTGTGAGGTCTGAACCTGTGTCTTATGCATCGCTGCTAATACCTGGGCCAGCCTTATTCAATCTGTTTGTTGATTAAGATGACATATTATGGTCTAACCAGACTGACGAAGACAGACTTTCTTCAATAAAGGGGGACTGCTTTCCTATACCTGGAAGGGAATCTACAAAGGCAAGGTCTCCATTTATAAAGTGTGGAAAATAGTACTTCGCCTGTGGGTTGTCGTAAGGATTAAAAGAGTTCATATCTCCCTATAAAAGTGCTTGATAAACCGTTCAAGTGTTCAGTAGATGTTTATTCTCAGTGGCTTTGGTGACTATGACATCACCTGTTTGGGATACAGGAAGGTGAGGCCCACAGAAGGAAGTCAGAATGGTTCGGGGCCTTCCCGTAGTTCACGACCCAGGTTTTACTGATGGACAGACTGTGTTATCTGTGGGCAGAAAGGGCAGAACACAGATAATTTAGGCTGAACAAGGTTTTCTGATCTCTATCCTGAATTTGTTTGTGTTGAGGAGGTTCTGAGGGGCAGAGGGATGCTCAGTTAGGCCTGGGGTAAACCTTCTCATCCAGGGCGTAAACAAAGGGCAAATGTTGGCAATGGGTGTCTCAAACTATTTAGCCAGTTGTCTGTGTTCTTCAAGACCAAAGCTGGAAATACTTTCTATACAGAGCCAAATGGTAAATACTTAGCCTTTGCAGGGCAGACAGTCTCTGTTGCAGCTACTCAAGACTGCTATAAGAGCATGAAAGCAGTCATAGATAATATAGAAATGAATAAGATGGCTGTGTTCCAATAAAACTTTATTTACAAAACAAAGCTGGGGGCCAGGTTTGGCCTGGGGGCTGTAGTTTGACAAACCCTAGTCCAGACCCTTCGGAGCCTGGGGATATGGTCAGGGCTGCAGAAGGGGCAGCAGCATTTCTTACTGTCTCAGAATACATTAAGGTCTTTTGCAGCTGTGGGGGTAGAATGAGAGTTGGAATTCTCCCTTCCTTGTATTTTCTGTATTGGATACATATAATTGGGAATTTACTAAGTGATGTTACTTAGTGAGATTCTGAGCGTGTCTCCAGCACCAAGATGCTGGAAGGCCCTGATGGGAGATTGAAAACCTGGGCTCTGGAGCCAGGGGTTCTAATCCCATCTCCACTTGCCAACAGCATGGCATTGAATGAGTTGTAGAACTTTGTTACACCTCAGTTCCTTCATCCTAGAAGGATGGGTCATAGAATGGGGTCAAAATAATGTCTACCTTATAGGAGTGTTGAGAATATTAAAAGAGATAACATGTATAAAATGATAAAAGCAGGCCTTCTCGACCTTGACAGAATTGACCTTTTGGGTTGGACATTCTTTGTTTTGGGGAGGACGGTACAGCCCTGCACTTGCGGAATTCTTAGCAGCATCCTGGTCCCAACCTACTGGATGCTGGTAGCACTCCTCCCCGATTCTGACAACTAACCATGCCTCTAGACACTACCAGTGCCCACTGGGGGCCATAACAGTCCCCGGTTGAGGATAATTCCATCAGAAAAAATGCCTGGCATTCATAAATGTTGATTCTTATTAGCAATTGCTGAAATTTCAAACATTGAGGCCAGTGGTGCAGATTTTTATACATCCAGATACTACAAAGTTTGGGATCTCTGAAGACAAGCACCAAATTTTGTATAATGATAATATCGGTAAAAGTGACACTAGCCAACCCACATAGTTCTCACTATGCACCACGTGCAGCTTCAAGCAGATCACTCGTATCAACTTACCTAAACCTTCAGCAATCCAGTGAGGCAGGTGCGCAGTCTCCCCGGTGTCCAGGTTATTATGCTGTTTATACTGGTTGATCTGGTGAAGGAAAGGTTTGAGCCTGGGTCAGATTTGGGACCATGCTGCAAAGGAGTAAAGGGCTCCACAGGATTTGGCAGAAGCTGGCTCCTATGACCTGGAAGTACATAATGCTGTCATGTGGCAAGCCCAGTAAAGCCAGGAAAATTCCCTGCCCACCAGACCTGTTTCCACATTTATGTGCTCCCTCCATTACCCGGGGGGGGCCCATCTGTCGGGGCAGCAGGGGAAGTTCAGACACCAGAAAAGCTTGACCGGTAAAGCTCAAATTGGAAAAAAAAAATCCCTTAGTTTCTTGGTCAGATCACTGGTTTTGTTCCCCAAACACAGCCTCGCTGAGTACACAAGGAGGATTTTCTAAGATAGCCAATCTTTCCTGCAACCGAAAGCAAGAAAGATGAATTTCTGGGACTCTGGGTGAGGAAGCTGTGGTGGGATTTTCTGAGATGTGGCTCAATTTTAGATAGAAAATATGGACCGAGAAAATACGGAAGAGAATTCTCTCCTCCAGATGTGCATAGGCAGTGGCTTCGGACCCTGCTCTCCCCACCAAGGATGCTCCTAGCGTGGAAAGCAGTGTCCTTTTTATTCCTAACCATAAGATGGCACTCCAATGCCTGCACTAGGAACTGGGTTGGCTGGAGAGAGGGCTCTTTGGACGACCACGCGAGCAGAAAGCCACTGCTCTCATCTGTATTTGCTTTACATCACTATGCTAACAAGATGCGGAAATTTTATTCCAAATGCGTAAATATTATTGAGTTTGCCAAGGATTTTTGCCTGAATCCGCGACAGAAGACTGATGTTCAGGACTACGAGGAGATGAGAAGCAGGGTGAAGAAACAGGAAAGCTTGCCCGCCCATCCCAGTTCGCTTCAGCTATTCATTCCATGGACTGAGGCACTTGCTATTAACACACTGCAATGCGGATTTCTTTGGGACTGTGGCTCATACGGAGCCTGAGCTCCGGCCTTAGATCTGTGGGAGGCTGTTCTGCTGTTCCTAGTGCAGCCAGGATCAGGGGGCGGGGGTTGCACAAGCAGACAGGTGATTGCCCAAGCTGGCGTTTGGTTCCTCACATGCTTCCCATGCCTTGACTGAATCTCTTTCCTGCTGGTGGATTACTATCTGAAACTTTATTTAATTGAGGGTCTGGTTGCCCTGGAAGGTGAGACTACAAGTCTTCACCATTTTGATGACTGAGGGCCACATCCTGTGTCGGCCCAAGCCAACACCATCCCCCTCCCAAGTCCAGCGGGGATTCTTGGGTTTTACCTGAGTTGTGGTGAGGACTTGGTGCCAGAGTGGCTGGTTTTCTCCCTGAGCCAAACTCCTGTCTACCGGTCACTGCTTCAGAGAGCCCAGCTCCTCAGGTGTCAGGAATGCCCAGAGGACCTCCGGGTTTCACTGAATTTCTCCTACTTGCCTCTCTGTGCTTTCTTAGGAGCCTGAAAGCATGAATATTTGATTGAATGGATGGAGGGTGGGTAGATCTCTTGTTACCTGAAAGGGTATTTATTGCATGACTTCATACCAGATAAGCAGGTGGAACCTCAACCTTTTATTATGAAAATCAAACATCAGGTTAGTAGTTTCTGCCCTTAAATAGCTTAGTCTTACAGGAATTTCAGATATACTGATGATGGGGCACCTGGGTGGCTCAGTCAGTTAAGCATCTGCCTTCAGCTCAGGTCATGATCCCAGGATCCTGGGATCGAGTCTTGCATCGGGCTCCTTCCTCAGCAGGAAGCCTGCTTCTCCCTCTGCGGGCCCCTCCCCCTGCTTGTGCTCACATTCGCTCTGACAAATAAATAAATAAAATCTTTTAAAAAATCTTTAAGATATGCTGATAATTATTAAATGACCATAAAAACTACCAGTTATTGAGCAATGGCTGTATACCAGGTTTATATTTATATAGCTTATGTAGACTTCCCATATGTTTCAGACTATTTTTATATTTACATGCTCTTATATATAACTTAAATAGAAACTCTGAGAAGTTATACATATTTACGTTTTCTTAAAAGAAGTCTGATGTGTAATGCAGTGGTTACCACCATATTTTTCTCAGTGTTCATTGTTCTCTTTCTCCTTCCCGATAAACTTCTGATTTTTTTTCAGTTATTCCCCATCGCCTGTTCAGCAGATCCTTTCCTTCCCAACTCCATGGGTGGGCCCCATACAGTCTAGGCCATTTATGATAAATCCAACCCTCTTGCCAGTGTTTGGCTCCAGACTTGGGCTTAATGCAATTAGTGCGCAGCACCGCCTGGGTACTGTTACTGAGCCAGGAGTGAGTATGTCACCCACATGAGTGCCGCTTGTGTAAGGAAGAACACCCACCATCACCCAAATGGTGTGAAAGCTTGCTGCCTTCTGTGGGATATGTAGAGTGAAGCCAGTGGCTGATAGCTTTCGTACGATTAGAGGGAAACTGGCTTTAGGATGACATTGATGCTTGGTTGATGGAGCAGTGATATGAAAAGAATCTACGTCCTTAATGACATCATTGATGGCTGAATCAATCAGCCCTGAAGCCTACTCGACCTCTGGACGTCCTGTTAAATGAGATATATTAAAAAATACCTTTATTGTTTACGCCAGATAAAGTCGGTATTTTGGTTATTTTTAGTAATGTGATTGCTTTTGTTAATACACAGAAAAGGAGATGATATTCAGAGAGGTCAACAGCAACAACAGGGTCAAAAACAACAAAATAATATTAAGTGCCCAAAGGCCAGGCTCTAGCCCTGGGCAGTCCCACCTGATTATGGTCCACTCTCCAAGCTCTGGATACAAGCCCACAGAGTTGCCTCCCACTGAATACGATGTAGAAAGTGTTTGGAAGAAAGCCAGGGGTTTGGGGAAAAATAGAAAGAACTTACAACTAGGGAAGGGAAACACTGGAGGCTATTGAATGAAGCTCATTATTCCCATAGAATGTGAGACAATAGACATGTCAACAGAGGGAAAAATTGGTTGGCTACAAACTCTAGTGGGGAGAATAGTCCTACTATAAACTTTGATATTTTTCATAGGATTTGAGATTGGATATAAACTAAAATTGATGTCTTTGCCCACTTGGGGAGGGAATACTCTCTCCTTTTTTTTTTGCATCTTTCTCCTCTCTACTTCTTGTTCTGTGATTAGGGCATGAGAAAAGATGATTTTTCCATGTAACACCAAAGGAAAAAGCCCAAATCCCCAATGTCTTTTTAGTCCAGAATGAAGGACAAGCTGACAACTGATGACAACTTGATTTTACCTTAGCTCCTGCCTCCTGGAGAGTGACTTCTTGGACCTTTGCCCAAAGTTGGATTTGCCTGTCACTTCAGGGGTTGAAAAGAAGCTTTCCAGAAGTGCTCTCAGGGAACTTGCTGACCAAGAGAACGAATGATACACTTTGGCCTGAAATGTATTGAGAGATGAACTTGAGTGAAACTTTTTCAGAAATAGCAGGAAAGGAACTTTCCTGAAAAAGATGACAGTTTTATTCAATCCACGGGCTCCATGGCATGCAGAGAAACCTTACATTTTTATTTTGAAATGTTTTAAAAGTATGGAAAGCTTGACCACATATTTCTCTAACGACGTAGAAATGGCCCATAAAAGATGTTCAACATCATCAACAGGGAAATGTCAATCCAAACAACAAGGAAATGCAACTTCACACCTATTAGGATGGCTATTATGAAGAAAAGGGAAAACAATAAGCGCAGGCAAGGATTTGGAACCCTTGTGCATTGCTGGTGAGAATGTAAAACGGTGCAGCTTCTGTGGAAAACAGTATTGGTGGTTCCCCAAACGATTTTTTTTTTTAAGATTTTATTTATTTTATTTGACAGAGAGAGAGACAGCTAGCGAGAGAGGGAACACAAGCAGGGGCAGGGGCAGAGGGAGAGGGACAAGCAGATTCCCTCCTGAGCAGGACTCCGGGATCACGCCCTGAGCTGAAGACACTTAACGACTGAGCCACCCCGGTGCCTCCAAACAATTAAGCATAGATTTACCTTATGATCTAGCAATTTCCATTCATAGGTACATTACTCCAAAGAACTGAAGACAGGGACTGAAGCAGACAGGTGTATGCCAATGTTTATTGCAGCATTATTCACAAGAGCCAAAATTTGGAAGCCACCCAACTGTCCATCAACAGATGAGAGGATAAACAAAATGTGATGCATACATATAAAGGAATATTATTTGGCCATAAAAAGGAATGGAGTCCTGAGACGTGCTATAGCATGGATGAAAACATCGGGCTAAGTGAAATAAGCCAATATGAAAGGCCAAATATCATATGACCTCCACTTGTATGAAATACCTAGAACAGGCACATTCATAGACAGAAGGTAGATTAGGTTACCAAGGGAAAGGGGGAAGGAAGCGTTATTGCTGAATGGGTGTGGTTTTTCTTTAGGGTGATAAAAAAGTTTTAGAAAGAGTGATGAAGGTTGCACGACATTGTGAACAATTTGTACAATTTAAAGAAAAATGTAGAAAAAGATAAAAGTTGACAAAATATAGAAAAAAAGAGAAGTAACAGCCGAGTGTATAACAATCACCCGTATGCCTGTCGGGTGGAACAAATATTCATATTTTATCACATCTGTCCTAGATATTTACATTGCTGATGAAGTTACTCCCCTGTAGTATATGGGATGAATGCTCTCTGCCACATCTGTGGCCAGTCCGAGTCCCCTTGCTGCTACCGTGGACAGTTTCCGTGCATCCTGCTGGCATGAAGCTCAAAAGCCTGCATCTCTCAGCTTCTCTGGAGGAGGGCTCCCTCCAACGGCAAGAAAGCTTGCTCTCTGCCCACCAGGCAATCCAAAAGGGCCCAGACAAGCAATGCCCCGGAGGTCATCCCTGCAATGAGAGATGGGATTTAGGAAAAAAAAGAATCTCGGATTCCTTGTCCCTTGGTGTATCACTTCTGAAGCACACTGCCTTGTGACTTTTCAGAGGGTCCCAATGAGACTGAGTTGCCACAGCAGTAACCCTCTGATGAACACATGCCTAATAGGCTTTTCTTCTCTTCCTCTCTTTCTTTCCCCACTTCCTGCCATTGCCACCCCAAGAAACTCTTTATTTTAGGCTCTGTGTTCAGAAGAACTCAAACTAGCACATCCCTGTCTTCCTCATTCCCCTCTTTGCTCCTAAGAGGCAACCATTTCCAGAAAGTTAGTGTAAATGCTCCTTATCAACATTTTTTAAAACTTGTAGCTAACACAGCAACATACACTTTGATGGGTTTTCAATAATTTTATGAATGACACCATTGTGTGTGTATGGTTCTGCAACTTGCTTTTCTCACTCAATATGTTTTCGAGATTGCTCCATGTGATAATAGAGATCTGGCTCATTATTTTTGACGGCTGTGTGCGATTTTAACCATGGTATGACCCAACCACATCTAGCTGCCCCTGCCATGACAAGCGTTTTTCTTTTCCCATTTTTTGCTATTATAAACAGTATTATAAACAGTATTTCAGTGAGCACCCTTATACTTTTATTTTGTTTTAAGGACATGTATCCAGAAGTGGAATTGCTGGATTATAGGGTATGCATGAACAATAGCTTTTAAAAAATGTGTTAAGGCTAAATTCATATAACATAAAATTAACCACTTTTGGTAAACAGTTCAGTGTCATTATTATATTCACAATGTTGTGCAACCACTACCTCTTCCTAGTTCCAAACATTTCCAACACTCACAAAGGAAACCCCATACTCATTAGCAGACACTCCCCATTACCCCCTCCCCTCAGGCCCTGGCAACCACCATTCTACTTTCTGTCTGTATGTATTTGCCTGTTCTGGATAGTTCATATAAATTATACAATTTATGACCTTGTGTATCTGGCATCTTTCACTGGGCATGTGCTCAAGGTTTGTCCATATTACTTCTTCCATCGGGACTTTATTTTTTTAGGTCTAAATAATATTTCGTTATATGTAAATATCGCATTTTGTTTCTCCACCCATCCATTGACGGACATGGGGGCTGTATCCACCTTTCAGCTATGGTGAACAGGGTTGCTATCAACAGGCACGTACCTACATACGTTTGAGGATCTGTTTTCGATCCTTTGCGGTATGTACTGTGAACAGTAACAACTTTCACATCTGCACGTCTGGCATGGCTGGATCTAAAGCATTTGTGGTCAACCACGTCTTTGTCTGAAATGTGGAGGATCCTTGGCAGCAATTATGCTATAACCTAGACAGAGATCATTTAATGGCTAGAAGTAGAAACTCAAATTAGTTTAAGAGAAGTGGTTTATTGGAAGGATACAACAGGCCATCTTATCGATGCCCAAAGACTGAAAACGAGGTACAGCTGAGCCTCCAGGAAACTGTAAAGTTCAGGGGTAGGGTTAAGCCCTTTGTTATTCACACAGTTCCCTCCTCTCTACAGACCAGTTTACTTACCAGGGCACTCAAGGCTGAAACTTGAGAATGTCCTGGCAGCAAAGATTTTAGCAGCAGGTACTCCAAAGCCGTGCTGGAAAAACAAGGCCATCTCCAAGTACCTGCCCTGGACTGTTTCACGCCTCTGTGCCTTTGCTTACGCTCCTCCTCATTGGTTACACAGAGCAATGATCGTCACGTGACCAGGTTATTGGGAGGATTGACGAGTTGCCTGTAAAATATTTAACGTGGGGCTTTACAAATGTGCCCTACTGACCTCCCTGTGACTTAACACTACATTACTTCCGTTAATTTGAACACTTAACTACATGCTACACAACTAATAGCATGAACTTGGGAGCCAGACTGTATGTGTTTGAATCCCATTCACACTCCTGTGGTCTCTGACAAGCCCCTGGACTTCTCCGTTAAACTTTCACATCTGCAAAATGGGGGTACTCCGTTACACTTTCACTTATGCAAAATGGGGGTATCACCTGCACCTGCTTCACAGTATCGTTGTGAGGATTACATGAGCTAATGTATGTGCAGCTTCTAGAAGTCATCATTCTAATGCATTATCTGTCTTACCCCTCAGGACAGCAATGCCAGATAGGTGGGATGCCTGTGTGGCTCAGTCAGTTAAGCATCCACTTTTGGTTCAGGTCATGATCCCAGGGTCCTGGGATCGAGTCCCACATCGGGCTCCCTGCTCAGTGGAGACCCTGCTTCTCCGTCTTCTGCTCCTCCTGCTTATGTGCTCGCATGTGCGTGCTCTCTCTCTCTCTCTCCCTCTGACAAATAAATAAAATCTTTAAAACCAAACCAAACAAAAAAACAATGCAAGACAGGTGATGCTACCCCATTTTACTGACGAGGAGACTGAGGTCAGAGGGACCCACTATGTGAACTCAGGTCCACGTCACCGTAATGCTGTGCCCTCTCCCTTATTTCACTCTGCTAAATTGTTCTTTTCCTCTACAGCTTCTTTTAGAACTGCAGAATATCCCGTTTCTCTGCTGCTCCATCTTGTGTATTATTTGATCTCCAAACGGCAGCACAGAGCCCCTGCTTCACTTCTCTTTTTCATTGGTGTAGCAGCTGATGAGACAGATCCCTTTGCTCTGCAATTGGGGTTGAAAATATTTTTCTTGAGAACTGGGATTTGAATTTCTGCCTGAGTACCTGCTATAAATTGACCTTCCCTCTCCTTCCACTTATCACTGCTTGGAATTGCTTCTTATGGAAAGGGTCTCTGAGTAAAAAAAATAAAAATAAAAATAAAAATAAAAATAAAATGGAAATTCCATTCATACTGGCCCCAGGTTAAAGGTCCACCCTCTGGCTCCTTAAACTGATTATTCGTGGGCCAAGAATCCATGGACGTCTTGCAGGAAGCCCTTTGGGTGAACGCTGGTGGAATTTTGGAGGGCTTTGCCTTGATACCTTATAGGAGGTGAGCTCCGGGGTGCTGTCGTGGATGGGTTGAAGCAGAGTGCATTGCTTAGCAGTTTAAAGCAGACCATTTCCAGCAAGGTTGAAAGTAAAGAAAAAGGCTTATTCTGCAGAAGTGGAAATTTACTAGTGCCAACACACAAAAGTGAAGACCTCGAAGAGCGCTCCGAGACTGCGTCTCTTTTGCAGAGTGTTGCATTAAAATGTTTGTTTAAACAGCAGCCAGGCTGGACTCTCTCCGATGTATTTGCTGGTCATTAGCTGCTTAAAGGAGAACAATGGGGAACAAACAGAGAAGCTTCAAATTAAAAGGTAGAAATTTTGCCATCGCAAGTGAAGAAATGGATATGGGGAAGTTTCTAGAACTTCAAGGTAATTAATCATAGAATTTTTTTCAAAAAAGGAATCTTTTAATTCAAATTCGACTTCTAAGGAACCATCTCAAGCTTAGCAGACGTTGTTCCCCCTGCTCGGGCCCCTGCTCGGGCCCTCTTGCAAGGACGTCTCTGACTACCTGGTATTCGATCTACCACGCGGCCGGTGCAACTGGAACACTGGTCTCCAAGCTCTGGGGCAGAGAACGGATGCAAAAATCCTCCTGATGCCCTCATCCGAGAAGTGACAGGCGTTATTCCCGTTCACATTCCATTGGTCAGAACTAGACACGTGACCCTCTGCTTACTGCAAAGGAAGCTGGGAAATGTAGGCGGGGCGAAATGGAATATTTGCAGATTTAACTGACTTTATTATACCCCCCAAGACTTGGTTCAGTGTCCTGCCTGTATGTTTTCAAGTCGTTCAATCATAACACGTCTCTCTCTCTTTTTTTGTAATTGCCTGTTTACTGCCCCACGCAAGTCCCAAACCTGTAAGCTCTTAGAAAGGGCTAAACTCATCCATCTTTGCAGCCCTTACACCCATCCCGACATAGCACACGGTGGGGGTTCACTAAATCGTTATTGAATACGTGAAAAAAAAGAAGGAATACATGACGTAGCCCTACAAAAAAATGGAGATATAACCGTACCAAAAAAAAAAAAAAAAAAAAGGAGACATTGTTTTTATAAATCTCTCACCTAGGAGGTGAGCGCTTTATCTGTGGATCAGATGACCTTTAATCTCCCGGGTATCAGTCAGGTCCTTTGATCTGAGAATCTTCAGACTGCACTATCTGAAGCCTCTCCCCACCCTCCCCAGATTTGTACACGTGGTGGATTTCATACTAGGCTCTGTTGAAAACTTCATGACTTTATTCCCATTAGCCTGTTAATCATGACTTGTTTAATAGTTTCCTACCATGCATACACAAATTAGGGAGAATAAGCTCGTGACTTTTTTTTCTCCCAAACATGACTAGATTTAAAAAATATTATTATTATTATTTATGTAAAAAGTAATTGTGATACTGTGATTTATAGGAAATATAGTTTGGTCACCCGAATGATCAAATATATATTTCTCATATATATTTATTCTTCACCATAGTTCCTAGCTAATAGCTCCCCAAACCCTTGGAATTTCTAAGTGTTGTGAGTGATAAAGGTGTCTTTTGTCATGTTAATGAAGTGCTTTGGAAAGCACCTAAAGATGGGGATGGTTGCCTAAGGAGCCTACCAGTGATTTAGGGGATTGGACTTTTTCAGTCCCAACTACTGACCTCCCCAGGAGAGAAGAGGGCCTGAAGGCTGAATCAATTGCCAATGGCCCATGGGCCCATGACTTAATCAACCGTACCCATCTAAGGAAGGCTCCATAAAAAGAACAGGGTTTGGAGAGCTTTTAGGTTGGTGAATATATGCAGATTCCAGGAGAGGCGTGCCCGAGGCGTGCCCTTTCCCGCATACCTTGTTTTGTGTGCCTCTACTGTCTTGGCGGTTCCCGAATTAGTAAATAAAATGTTTCTCTGAGTTCTGCGAGCCATGCTAGCAAAGTAATTAAACCTGAGGAGGGGGTCCTGGGACCCTCTGTTTTGTAGGGAGTTGGTCAGAAATACAGGTCACAACCTGGACCTGCAATTGGCATCTTGAGTTGGAAGGGGGCTTTGGAAACTCCAATCTGTCATGGTTCAATGAGAAGCACAGGTAACGACCTGGGGTAGTGATTGGCCTCTGAAGTTGAGAGCAGTCTTGTGGGACTGAGTCCCTTACCTGTGGAAACTGATCTTTGGGTAGATAGCGTCAGAACTGAATTGAATGGGGTTGAATTCTTGGACCCCAGCTAGTCAGTGTGGGGAAGGCTATACACAGACAGACACACACACACACACACACGCGCGCGCGCACGCACGCACACACCACACACATTGGAGAATTGGACCCTAAAACCCCAAAGAGTAATATACACTTTTAGGGCATGGCATGTGTTAGTTAGGGTGGTAGTACTAGCTGCTCGAACACAACAAAAACCATAAATATTGGTGGCTTATTAAAAAAATTTAGGTTATATAGCAGTCTAGTGTGGCTGTCCTCGGGGGGCAGGTAGCCTTCCACGCGGTGAACTGGGGAAACAGCCTCCTTATATCTCATGGCCTCCAGGTCTTCCACTTCACTTTGGTTTCCTTTGCATTGGTGAAAACCAGTTAAGATCCTTGGAGAGGCCAACCTTGACCCAAGGCATGGTGGGAAATGTAGTCCACGGCTGGATAGCTCCTCCCTCACCACAAATGTCTCAGGGACATTTGCTGGCTGCCTCTCCAGCATCATTTGCCATCATTAACAAACAGTACTTTGGTTTTCCTTGGCCGAATTCACCCTCTATCATTCTCAGCCAGGTGATTTAGATGGGGTTGACCCCTGCCACGGTGGGTGTTGGGTGGGCTCCGCTCTGTGTATGCCAAATTAGCAAGTCACATACTACTAGCCAGGACGGTGGGGTCAGGGATGGGTTCATCATAGAATTCAGGCCACTGGGAAAAGTGAATCCTCAGACTTGTGCTAGAGTAGTCAGAAAAGACCCTCCCTTCTATTTTTCCTGTGAGTGTGTGAGGTCTGGATCAGCTTCTGTCATTGTGATATCCCATGATTCTAAGTGGCATAGACCAGGCTTTCTCAACTTCAGCACTAGTGACATTTGACAGTGACACACATATAAACACATAGCTATACACACATGTCTAGGTAGCTAGATAGCTAAATAGAGATCTCTATTTCTAGCTCTATTGTATGTATATTTTTAAATTTTCTGTATGTTATTATGTTTTGACACCTTAAAAAAAAATCGTTCTGGCTGGGGAGAGACTGCCCCTTCTGGGCTAAACCCCGCAAAGAGCCCAGCAGGGAAGGCACAACTTTGATATGCAAGCTAACCAATGCAGAGCCAGACCTCCTCTGTCAGGCCTTCACTCCCCAGGAGACTATCCCTAGGCTTTAATCATTCCAAAGCAGGGACCAGGCAGCTAGAGGCCACCTTGCTGCCCAAAGCCTGCTGGAATGATTCCAACTAGCCAATGAACTGTTGACCATGTCTTGCCTTGCCTTTCTTATGGAAACCTCAGTAAACCTTGACCTAAGCTCTTCCCTTGCTGTGATCTGCTGTTTTCCCCTATGACCCCCAGCCTGGCCTGCAGGGATTCCCTCTCTAGAATCTGTGCATATAATAAATGTTATTCTACAAGCATTCTCCTCCTGTTCACTCCCCTGGCCGCTTCTGACTGGCCATCCTATGAACACAGTTTTATTTTTTATTTTTCTAAAGATTTTATTTATTTATCTGTCAGAGAGGGTGAGCACAAGCAGGGAGAGCTGCAGGCAGAGGGAAAAGCAGGCTCCCCGCTGAGCAAGGAGCCCAATGTGGGACCTGATGCCAGGACCCTGGGATCATGACCTGAGCTGAAGGCAGACGGTTAACCCAGGTGCCCCTAAACACAGAGTTTAAGTAGCTTCAGTAACCCACTGTCTATTCATCCCACTGGGATTCCCACTCTGTTGAGCCTTGCCTAATAAAATGGATTTGGAATCTATTGTCAAGATGGGGCCAAGAGGTTTTGTGGACTGTCCGAAGGGAAGGGTGTGGGAAAGCAGGTATCAAGGATTGCTGTTACCTTTGGCCCCAAGCTAGTACCCTCCCACCTGTCCTTGCAACTTGAAAGAGCAAAGGTTTTACTGAAGTCGGGCTCTGGCGGCTCCCCTTTCGGGCTTCTAAGTGGTTTCATCCACGCCGTTGGTGCTTTCCTGCAGAGCAGGGTTCACCTCCTCAGACCCTATTTACCGTGCCACCTTTCCCTGGCCAGGCTTAATTAGCAACGTTTTCCGGGCAAACCCACTGGAACTGTTTGCAGAACTCCATGTAAATACAGTGAGCATTTCACTGCCACTGGCTCCAGCCCCCAATGGATGGGTGGGCTTTGACCTGTGTTCTTTCAAAAGGCCTGAGATTAGAGGAGACGATGGTTTTAAACCAGAATTTCCATTCGGGGGGCAGAATAAAGGGTGATGTCTGAAGACTTTCAAAGGCGTCTGGCAGCCGCAGTACTGATCTCAGGGGAGAGGACCATTCCTTTTGGCAGAACCTTCATGAGAAGATGGCTCAGCTAACCACGGATCCTTCCGGAAATTTCTAGATGTTATTGAAAAATCTCCGCTCTGTGCGGGCAAACAGGCATCCGGGGAGTGGGTAATTGGGGCAAATGCCCCCAATGGGGCCCTGGAGGGGGTCTGCAGTTTCGGATTCTTTTGAGCAGAGAGAGTGGCTCTAGGCTGCAGGCACAAAAAGTTTAAAAAAAGAAGCCAAGCTCATTTATAGTCAGTCAGCTCATGACCCTTTTCTCTTTTTCCATCACGAGTCAACGAGGGGGGTCGTCTCACTGTGGCTTCTGCTCCTGTTCAAGGCTTTCCTTGAAAGTTGCAAAAACCAGGAAAGAGCCCTCCCCCATTGTAAAAACATATGCTTGTAATAAAAATAAGATTTGCTCAGTACTAGTGTGTGTGTGTGTGTGTGTGTGTGTGTGTATGAAAGAGAAAAACCTTCCAACTCCCACTACCCAGAGATAACCACTGTTAACATTTTGATAAATATTCTTCCGGATATTTCTAAATACACATTCCCTCTCTCCTTCTCTTTGTCTCTTTTTCTCTCTCACACACGCACGCACACACACACCCACACCCACATACTTCTATGCAAATGAGATCACATCCTGCTTGTTCCCTTATTCTGTAACCTGCTTTTTAACTCCACATTATGCCATGGTCCTTTTTCTGGGTCAACAAATTTAGAAATCCCTCATCAATTTTAATGGCTGCTTAAAATTCCACTGTGTGGTTAAAATGTACAATATTTAACCAGTTCCCTATCGGTGGACATTTAGGTTGATTTCGATGTTTATTGTAGAGAATGTCGCCTATGAAACTCCCTGCAGTTATATCTTGATCCACATGTATAATTTATTGCTCATTTAAACATCTCGCTCTTTTTTTAAGTACTGTAGTAATAATAATAATAATAATAATAATAATAATAATAATAATAATGTCTTTTCCAGGGTTGAGATGAGAAAATAATGTGGCATTTCCTGAGACTACTGTGTCCCCTGGGAAAGTTCTCAGCATGGAAATGAAAGCCAGGAGCCAGGCCTGAGTCCGGGCTGCCCAGAATTTTCTGATTATAAGGCTCATGAGGATACCCGCTGCAAGTCCCTGTTTCTGGGACTGTCTATGACCTAATGCAATAGTCTCAGGGGCTAAAACAGAGGCGCCAGGCATAGGTGGGGAGCCAGGGCCAGAGAGAAGCAGGAAGAAACTGGGAACTCAGAGAAATCACGGGTTTCGTAACTGAGGTTTGGACTGAGTTTCAATGTCTGAGAGGGACGTAGGGAGCCAGGAAATGACAATATGGTGAGGTAAGTTTTCAGTACAAGTACAAGATATATTGGAAGAACCAAAAAGGCTCACTAGCATTTGGAGGTCTCGGAGGGCTTCCTGGAGGAAGTCAACTCCAAATAAGTGAGCTAAGGTGTTTTGGAAATGGCCAGGAGAAGGGACCATGAGGAGGGGGTTCAGGGGAGAGCACCCTGGAAAGAGGGCAAAGTTGTTATAAAGGCCAGGAGGGTCAAGGGCATGGTGCTTACCCTCACTGAGCCCTAAATCTAGACAAACAAATGAATACGTAAGTCCAAAACACAGAGGTAACTGTGATGACAGTGGGTTCTGTGACCCAGACTAGGGAGGTGCTTGGGGGTCTGATACAACTGACTGAACCCTGACATTGTCCTGAGGGGCATTTCTTCCCTCTAGCCCCTGGGGACCAAAAAGACTTCTGCCGTAATTCAGGAAATAGGTGGTTGCTTCCGTGCAGAAAATCATGTCATTCGGTGTCTTCCTTTTCATGTGGCCAAGATAGTAACTGAAGAAATTTACAAGGTGGGAGGCAGAACTTGGGAATGCCAGCAAAGCTTTGTGATCATTCCTTTTTTTTTTTTCTTTGTGTGTGTGTGTGTGTGTGTGTGTGTGTGTGTGTGTGTGTGTGTGTGATTACTTGTGGTTTTACATGAGGAGTGGGAAACAGATTTGTAGCTGTCCGTAGAGCTGGGATTATGAGAAGGAAACTGGGAGAAAAGGAGAAAAGGTCATCCTGAGCAACAGAAATGCCCCTGAGAGGCGGTTTGACATGAGCTGTATAACCTACAAGTTTTGGGACTTCAAATATTCCCTCATCAGCCTGTGGAGGCTCCTGGAATTTCTACCTCTAGCTTGGGGTGAAGGGGTGAATGTTACATGCAGCATGGTGTGGGCTGTGTGGTTCATGAGCCACATACTTATCATCTGGGAGCTTCCAGAAGGCCCATTTTTGGGTCCGACCCTAGGCCCTCAGAAGTGGACCCTGCTGGCTGTTTATCTAGCATCCATCTCGGCTCTGCGGCCACCCGTTTTCTTTCCTAACAGAATTCAGATTGTGTGATTCAGGTGGATGCCCCTCCCCCATGTCATCTTAAAACGCTGGGAAAACTAATCTGGTGTAATTTGACTGTTCTCAAGGAACTGGCATTTTGCTGCTTGTGATTGCTTCAGGAAGGGGCCTTGGACCTGATTTGGTCCAGTGAGAAGTAAAGGGAAGCCTGTTGAAATCTCGGGGAAGGTTTCCTCTTTCCTAAGAAAAGGCAGGAGAAGAAAGCCTTTGTCCTCTGGCTGCTGTTGACTCGGAGGGTGTAAAGCTGATGCCGAAGGAGCAGAGAGAAGAGACAGACAGAACCTGGGTTCTTGATGACACCCCTGAGCGGCTGAGTCAGCCTGCCCTGAGGCCTGACCTCCCTGCAGACTTCTGTGATATGAGATAATAAACTCTTTTATTGAATTGGAGGTTCTCTTATTTGCCGCATCGCTGGTGATGGGCCTGCCCCAGGCATTGCTGATG
The DNA here is from genome assembly GCF_002007445.2 of Ailuropoda melanoleuca. NCBI lineage: Eukaryota > Metazoa > Chordata > Mammalia > Carnivora > Ursidae > Ailuropoda > Ailuropoda melanoleuca. Next base: position 27,575,730 of record NC_048227.1, read on the forward strand.
TACACTCCGGTGTGGAAATCACCAGAGAAATTGTGGGGACACCGGGCTGGCCGTCACAGGTCAGGGTCCGGCCCTGGCTCGGTCACAAAATTGCCAAGCCACTCGGAGCAAGTCATATCCCCTCTCTGAGCCCCAGCTTCCTCACATGACCAAGAAGGGATGTACCCTAGCAAATGTCTCTATCTCGGTGCTCTGTCGTTCTGCTAGGACGTGACTCTAGGTGAGCATGGTGCTTAACTGTGGCAGGAGAGAATGCCAAGGGAGAGATCTTGCAAAATGCTTTGACATCAATGCAGCAGAGCTGCAAGGAGCTTTATTGTTATCTTAAACAAAAGCTGGCTGTAGATTTTCTGCTTTCTAGAGAAATGGTGTAATTAATCTCAGGGATTGGAAGGTTCTATTGTTTAGAAAAATGCCTTGATGGACATTTTGGTTCTCATGTGACCCCCACCCCCTAGCAGAGCCTGGGTAAATGATGGGGAAATGAGAGAGGGCTGGAGTTCTTGACACCTTATCATCAAGGGCACGGCAGCACGGTCTTGTGTTTCTAGCAGCCCATAGAAAAAGAGGGTGAGGGGTCCAGGAAAAGAGCAGAAGGGAGATGAGCAGAGGTTCTAGGGAGGAGAAGCCTGGGGAGATGGATGGTGGCAACCAGGACCTCAGGATCATGAGTTCAGAGAGGAATTTCCCAGGATGAGGAGTGGTCCATATTTATCAGGCAATGACATCTAATGTCCAACGTGCTGGGAGATTTTCAGAATCTGTCCATCCTACAGAAGAAGCAGGAACACTTCACAGGAAGTGACAGGGTGAGCCTGGTCCCTGCTCCAGGGCATCCTCATGATGACTGGGGGTGGCCGTTCAACACAGAAGGTGGGATGAGGGTCTGAGCTGTTCTCTGTCAATATTGTTGAGAAGGGTGACCCAGGATGCTGGAGGCTGGAGGAACACCTGAGGGCTGGTGATGGTGGAACCACTGGAACTCTCTTCAGTGTGTCTCATGGGCCCACTGATTTATGTCATCCTTCCAATAAGCCGTGGGACACGTGAATTATATAGACCCATTTTCAGCAATGGGAATTATTTAGACCCATTTCAGAAACGGGGAAACTTAGAAACTAGGGCTCCGAGGGGTTTCCTGACCTCCCTGATGTCTTCAGGGTCTCCCAACTGGGGCTTGCCCTCCTGCCCCACCATTTTGCAGCTTGATTCCCTCATGCTCCCTCAGGGAAAGGGTGGCACCTTAAGGTCTGATGGGATTTGATTAGGGATGGGAAGGAGTAAAGTGACTGCGGCAGACAGGGAGGCTGCTCATTTAATGATCTCCTTTGGGAGACCCCTGACTAGGCCCTGGTCACGACGCAGTTTTTCCATCTCCCAAATGGTTGGTATTTTCAAGTAACGAGGATCCCGGAGGGGGGTGGAGCTCGATGATGTCAGCATCCACTTCTGAGGGCTGGCGATCTGCTTTCCCCCGCCACGTGCATTACCCTCTTCTGCAGGCTGGTCTTCGGCAAACAGTGAAAATCACTGGGATCTACAAGTGGCCTGGTGGGGCGGTGCTGAAGCCACAGTTGCTAAGAAGCCAGGGCTGTGGCTCAGCCAGCTGATGCTTGCAGGCTGCGCTGACATGATGGGGGGTAGCGGTACACCCCCAAGACCACATCTGGCTGCAGATCTAATGGCTAAACAACTGTGCTAATGAGGATACTGTCCCCTACAGGCTTGTTCAGCTGCTCGCTCTCCCTGCATTCCCACGGTCACCTCCTGTTGAGTCTACTCAGTGGGACTTTCCTATTGGCATCCCCCACCTGACGGCTCTCCTCCCTGCCACTGGCTTCTGCGTTCACACTTTATCATCTCTCATAGGAATCACTGCCATAACTTTCCTTGGCCCCCTGCCTCCTGTCGTTTTTAACCTCTCTGCGGTCTTGAACCGGTCACCAGGATTCATTAAATGTATCAAGAGATACTCGTAACTCTAGTGTCATAAAGAATATCCTTTGGTTTTGACTAAATTTGACTGTCTCCCCTTTTGTCTCCTGGTTCCCATCATTCACTTTTCTATTCCAAATACCTTCACGAGATAAGAGCTTTTTAAGGCCAGACTCCTCTTGTAGATTCCAGTGGCCATTAGATAAGCAATAACGGATAGGAATGCAGGGACAGATTTTAACTATTTTTTTATAGCTCAATATTAACTCATACTAATATGGACCCAAGCGCTCATTTCCATTTGACTTTTATTTTTGAGTGTCTTCTCTGTGTAGGGCACCAGGACAATTTCTGTACAGACATGGCTCAGGCCAGCCATTGCCAAAGCGGCTTGTGCAGTCCTTGGTGATAACTCTGTGTAGGGCTTAGGACTGTTTTCTGAGTGAATAACAGCACATCCTTGGAACATCTAGTTCTTGAAAATGTCCAGCTAAGGTGCCTGAAACCACCATATTTTTGTCATTTTTTTTTTTCTAGTAATACTCAAGTTCCTTCTCCATAGCTGCTATAACTTGTCGAGAAAAGCATTTAATTTTATATATTTTTTGAAAGATTTATTTATTTGAGAGAGAAAGAGAGAGAGAGAGAGAGAGACTGTACATGCTTTGGGGAAGAGCGGGGCGGGGGAGAGAGGGAGAGAGAGAGAGAGAGAGAGAATTTCAAGCAGACTCCCTGCTCAGCACAGAGCCTGATGCAGGGCTTGATCTCAGGACCAGAAATTATGACCTAAGCTGAAATCAAGAGTCAGACTCTTAACCAAGAGAGCCACCAAGGTACCCCAAGAAAGGCATTTTAGAAACCCATTTTGATGAAGCTACAAAGGGAATTGACTTTTTTAAAAAAGATTTTATTTTATCTGAGGGAGAGGGCATGAGCAGGGTGAGGGGCAGAGAGAAAGGGAGAAGCAGACTGCCTGATGAGTGGGGCACACCCCCTCATGCCCCCATCCCGGACGGGGCGGGGGTGGGAGGTGCGACATTTGGCCAGATGCCCAGGCCAGAAAGAAGAGGTGCCCTGCTCAAATCCATTTGCATGCATCTGAATGCTGGGTGCCTCCTTCCTGTAGAGTCACACTGAGGACCTACGGTGGGGGGTGATAACCTCAAATCTCTCCCGGGGCCTGGCAGGTATGGCCCATGAGTCGGGCAGGCCGAGGAGGTGCTACTGAGCCCTGTCTGTCCCATCCAACGGATGGCTGCTGTGTCAGGCGGACTTTCTAATCTTTTTCAAGACAAGCCATAAGTTATATTTTCATTTGAAACAACCCCTTTAAGAATACCGGCAACTAGTTAAAAGTTTTTCGACATGGTGTGGGGAGGGGAACATTTCCTGAGACCTCATCCTTTAGCTACAATGGAGCAAGAACTTCCATTTCCTTTGCAGAATCTGTGGCAGCTGCCTTTCTAGTGTCTGTCTGTCCTCACTAATCCACATACCATTCGGAGACATAGTCAGCTGTTCGTTGGAATGGAAGAGAGGGGTTAGGGCAGAGATTTTTTTGACCAAAATATTAACTTTATTTAGCAAACACCTACGCATGGCTTACTATGTTCCAGCCCTGTTCTCAGCACAAATATTAGCTGAAATTGCATCTTGAAACCATCCCGAAACTGCAAGGAAGCTACGACTATTAATCCATACTATAGATGAGGACACTGAGGCCAGCGAGGGTGTGTGACTTTAAGTCTCTCCGTTAATAAGGGCTGCAGCCAGGATTCAAGCCTGGGAAATTTGATTCCAAAGTCTGTGCTCTAAACCCCTATTCCAACAACCTCTCGGAACAAAGCAGAGAAAGCAAACTTCGCTTTCTAGTTAATGTAGAGTCATCCTTAAACTGGAAGAACCGGCACAAGAAAATGCAAATGAGCCAGACCAGATCTGAGTGAAAGCTCCCGGTAAGGACCCTACCGTTTCCTTCTGTCTCCACCGCAGAAAGCACCCTGGGGCCCCGTGCAGTCCCCGTCCTCCTTGTGTTCTGTCATGCGGCGAGGTTATCACAGAGAGGAAGATGGATACTAAACCTGAAAAATACAGAGAAACGAGGAAAAGTATTAGTTTTCCTATAAAAGATAATTAGACCCGGAGAGAGGGTTTGAAAGGCTGCCTTTAAAAAAAACGGCAGACACAGCTGAATGCGCTTCTAGTCACCAGTGTTCTTCCCACGATGAGCATCAGAGCGGAGGTGGGGCAGGAGATGAAAGGGGCATGCAGATTTATGTTTCCTTAAGAAAGCTCCAAGCTTGGGGAGCACAGTGCGGTGAAAAGGAGCCGCCACTTGGATCTGCTCTTTTTTTTTTTAATTAAAGATTTTATTTATTTATTTGAGAGAGAGAGAGAGACAGCCAGCGAGAGGGGGAACACAAGCAGGGGCAGTGGGAGAGGAAGAAGCAGGCTCCCAGCGGAGGAGCCTGATGCTGGGCTGGATCCCAGGACTCTGGGATCACGCCCTGAGCTGAAGGCAGATGCTTAATGACCGAACCTCCCAGGCGCCCCTGGATCTGCTCTTTTTGACGCAGATGGTGTGGTCAAAATTGGTGGCACTCTTCCAGCAGCTTTGGGCACAGCTCCGGCTCCCACCAGCCCCATAGGGGTTATTGTAATAAAGTGACAGGAGACACAAGGCCAGGATTTTCAAGTGCAAATGAAGTTTCAGTAGGGGCTTTGGGAAAGGTCTTCGAAAATGGGAGGCCTCCAGGTGGTTGAAGGCTGGTCATGAAGTCTGAGATCATCAAGTTCTCACTTTTCTGGTTTTTGAGTTTTATGGGTGTCGACATGAAGATGAAGCCAACTAGCACAATGGGGAGGGTGGGTTTGATTCTCTTACAAGGTGGGGCTGCGAGGGCTCCTGGGAGGAAAAGCATGGTGGGAAGAAATGTGGAGGGGTGGGGGGTAGAGGGGAGACTTGGGTCACCTGGGTTTAAGCAGCATCTCTGACTTTACCTGTCCTTGAGTTGGGAACCTCTGGAATAGCAGCCCCTAGAAGGAACTTCAGCTGGTCCATACTTCCCAAGTTTGGACCGGAGGGAGAACTCCAGAGTCTACATCCAGCTGGCCCAGGGATGAAAAATACCTAGCGTGCGTGCGGCCCCTTCCCTGTCCCGCACTCATAGCAGACATTGCTAATCAACCCCAACAGGCTGTCTTGGAAGCCTGGATGTGGCCCCAGGGTTCTTTTGAACACTGCTCCTACCAATCACATGGACCTGGCTCAAGAGAAGAACCATATAGGGCCTCCCTGATGCCCTACCTAAGACCTCGCCCAATCTCTTCTTCATGACTTCCACTGTGTTGGAGGGAAATGGTATAACATGTTAGGGTTCTGGTGTCAGAGCCCTGGGGTGTGAATCCCAGCCCTCCCTCCCGCTGCGTGTGATCTTTGTCTCACTGCTTATCCACACCAAGCTTCAACTTTCTTTCCCGTGCGGGGGGGGGGGGGGCNGGGCAACACCAGCATCTACCTCTTAGGAGATGTGATTATGGCGTGTGTGTGTGTGTGTGTGTGTGTGTGTTGTGCAAATATCTACCATGATGTTTGACTAGACACTCTACAAATGAGGTTCCTTCCCCGCCCCATAAGGAGTCCCACAGAAAGTGTGGGGGACAGGTTTGGCTATGAGCTGGAAGGTAGAAGTGTGAGAGCTGGAAGAGAAATGGAAGGAGATGGGGCGGTCAGGCACTAGGTCATGCAAGGCTTTGAGGCAGAGTAGGATCTTTGTCTCTTTCTAAAGATCAAGTGGAACAGGAGATGGACAGGTTTGGATCCTCATAGTTTGCCATGCTCCCTCCCACCACAGGACTTTGGTTCAAACTTGTCCCCTTTGCTAGAATGTTCTTTTTCTCCTCTCTCAAACCCATCCTGCATCTCATTAACGACTTTTTTTTTTTTAAGATTGTATTTATTTATTTGAGAGAGAGACAGAGAGAGAGATCACAAGCAGGGGGGAAGGGTAGAGGGAGAAGTAGAATCCTTGCTGAGCAGGGAGCCTGATGCAGGACTCGATCCCAACACCCTGGGATCATGACCTGAGCTGAAGGCAGATGGCTAACTGACTGAGCCACCCAGGTGCCCGCATCTCATTAACCCCTGAAGGTCTTCCAGTTGGCTCTCAACCATCACCTCCTCGGGGCAGCCTTTCCTGATCTCCCACCCTTCTGTTATATGTTCCTACACGGCCTCAACCTCCATCCAACCCTGTACCGCGACTGGCAGCTTCATACTTATTTGTGTGGTTAGGTGACAAAACTAATCTCCTCATTAGACTGTGCCTGGTGAGGCTGGGGGCTTGGCTTTGCCCACCATTCTATCTATCTCCAGAACCTAGCATCTCACCTGATACACGGTAGATGCCCAACACGTGTTGTGGCCTAGAAATATTTTTCTGATCATAAGGTGGAAAGGACACAGGGCCATGGTGGAGGCAGGGAGATCAGTGAGGAGGCTATTCCTCCAAACCAAATGGAAAGTCAAGGTGGCCTTGAACTAAGATGGCGACAACGCAGGTGGAGGGAAGTGCGTGATGTCAAGAGCTACGAAGGAAGGAAGCTGTCTTGATAAATTACTGGCAGGCAGTTTTCCTTATTCCTCTTTTCTTTTGTGGATTTTACAACGCCTTCATGCTTAATAGAAATTCCCAAGGAGAAGGAACGGAAAAAAAAAAGTATTTGCAACTTGAGAAGGGGGAAGGCTTACTTACCATCCTCCTGCTGATCAGGAGTGGGCAGATCCCATCTGGCCGACTCCTTTCCTCCAGATCCCCGCGAAGGTTGTTACCTGCCTTTGAAATCTGCACCTCGCTCTGCCAACTCACTGCTCAAAATGCCCAGGAGTGTCTTAGGAGCTCAGGGAATTAACTGCTGAGCGGCAAGGAACAGGCTTATTGAAGTCCTCAAAGCTGAAAGCGCGTTTGAACTGCGATGTGTCCTGCCGAGCATTTTGGGAATATGCAGAATCAAACAGGAACCGGTGGAAGCCAGAGGGAGCAGGCAGAAAGAGGCTCTCTTTAAAATCCCAGCCGATGGAGGCACACATTTCAACTCATTAAAACACACAACAGGCTGTTATGGACACTTTCAAAAAGAGCCTTCTATTGAGTAATATCCTGGGGGACTTTTATTTATTTTTTTCTTTGTAGAAAGTTTTCCAGGGGCAACACCAAAAGTTCTGAGGCAGGCGGTGGTCTCAAAGGGCTGGACGGAGGTGGAGGGCAGCTTTCCTGCCGGTGACAAATCAGATCCCCGATTTGGGCTTTCAAAAGACACTTTCCTTCTTTTCCAATTTATCTGTCTAATCTCCCTGATTCATTTACACTTTTCAGTTTGATGGTCTGCACTTGACAGCAGGGCCCATATGCTTGCTGCTTTTGATGGAAATGATTCTGCCTGAATTCTCTTAATTTCCTAATTTTAGGTTCGGCTTTCGGTTTTCTAACCACTTGTGAAAGTGAATGGCTTCCTCCCCTGCAGCATGCCTCAGTGTAACGCTCCCTCTCTCTCCCCGAAGCCTGACGTCCCTGCATGGGGTCACCTTGAGGATTTCTCCAGTGTGGAGCAAACCCTTAATGCCAGTTCTTTAGGCAGGAGACACCCTCTGGGAGGGAGCTCATCTCTTTGGGGTGGAGCGGACGCTGTGATTTTCTTTATTCAATAGAAAAGTCTTCTAACCTTCCTTCAAGTCCTTGGGTATCCGGAGTTTTCTTACTTGGCATTCCAAATCCACGGGAGGCTTCTATTTCCGTCTTCCTTCTAAACAAAAACCACTTAAGGAAAAGTAAAGAAAATGTAACTAATTGGGCAGCTAAAATCTACTTTCTATTGCCCAATACCACCTAATTATACCCAAGACTCTCCTTATTACCATCTTCACGCCAGTTTCCTTGGAGGTAAAAATGGTACTGATTCTTTACTTCTCCTGAGAACTGTGTCATGTGACTTTGCAGATCCCTCCCACTCTGACTCTGGACAGCCATGTGCCTTGATTTGGCCAATGAGATGGTAGCAAATGTCACACAAGTAGAGGCAGGGAAATGCTTTGTTACTGCCCTGAGAAAGGCATTCCCAGGCTAGCCCACTGGTCCCAGGGGGAGCGTGAGAGACAGATGCATGGAGCAGAACTCAAGCTCCCAGTTATCCCAGCTGATGTCTAGCTGAGACCAGAAGAACCCTGAAGCCAAGTCGATTGGTGATCTAAAATAACTGTTGTTTCAAAACACTGAGTCTTGGGGCAGTCTGCAGCGTTAGTTTTTAGCAATAGATAGCTACTATGTCCTGAGAATGTAACTATAAGTTAATGATGGCTCTGTATATTCTTTCGTGTTGCAGGGAATATAGGTGAAATAGTTGGGTGTGTGGGGAGAAAGCCATGGCATTGACAGGAGTGTTATAAACTGGGCTGGTTTCTTTAGGAGAGATGCCTGAGAGCTTTCGACCAAGAAAACTCATAAACTTAACCCCTGGAAGCCAGGGAAGGTCTTCCCTAGTTTTAGCTCATTTCTCCTTTATTCTTTTAGTGGGAAAAGGTTATATATTACAGTACTGTTCAACTATAGTTAGCATGCTGTACATTACATCTCCAGAACATTCATCTTATAACTGAAAATTTGTACCTTTTGACCAACATCTTCCCGCCTCTCCTGCCCTCCAGCTGCTGGCAACCCCCAATCTACTCTTTGTTTCTATGAGTTCAGTTTCTCTTAGATTCCACATATAAGTAAGATCATACAGTATTTGTCTTTGTCTGACATACTTCACTCAGCGTAATGCCCTCATTTCATCCGTGTTGTTATAAATGGCAGGATTTCCTTGATTTTTTATGGATGAATAATATTCTATTCCCCCCCCCATAATATATATGCCTTTTCTTCATCTGTTCATCCATCAGTGGGCACTTGAGTTGTTTCCACGTCTTATCTATTGTAAATAAAGCTGCAATAAACATGGAGTTGCGGATATGTCTTAGAGATAGTGATTTCATTTTCTTTGGATATATATACACCCAGAGGTGGGATTACCGAGATCGTGTGTTACCATATTTCTTAATTCCTGGGTGCCGTTGATTGCAAGATAAACTATTGTCAACAAAGTGTTGATTTAATAACATCTCTTTGTAGAGGAAAAAGTGACATTAAATATACATATCCGGGGGGGGGGAGGTTAAGATGGCGGAGGAGTAGGGGACCCCTTTTTCAGCCGGTCCCCTGAGTTGAGCTGGATAGGTACCAGACCAGCAGGAACATCCACGGAATCAGCCTGAGACGCAGGAAGATACATCTGGATCTCTACAAATGAACATCTCCAGCGCTGAGTATCGAGGTACGAAGCGGGGAGCCGTGAAACCGCGCACAGATATCGGAAGCTAAACAGAAGGGGGAGGGAGCCGCCGTGTCAGGGCGCCGGGAAGCGGTAGCCACCTGCAAGGGGGAGCGGACAGACCGCGGACCCGCACGCTTGAGACAGCAGGCTGAGAAGGGAGCTCCGGGAGCGCACGCGGGACGGCTGGCGGTTGGCGGGCCAACTGCACGGGGGAGCAGGCGGACTCCCGGATGGCACCCGCGAGACAGCAGACTGAGAACGGGAGCTCCGGGAGTGCGCACGGGGCAGCTGGTGGGCCACCTGCACCGGGGAGCGGGTGGACCTTGGACCCGCACCCTGGAAAAGGCAGACTGAGTCCGTGAGCCGGGAGCGTGCACCACCAAGCATCTCACGGAGCTCCGGAGCTCCGGTGTGCTCACTGGATCGAGGCTGAGACCGGGAGCTCCGGGAGCGTCCGCGGGGCGGCTGGCGGCTGGAGGGCCACCTGCACGGGGGAGCAGGCGGACTCGCGGTCAGCACCCGTGAGACACCAGACTGAGACGGGGAGCTCCGGGAGCCCGCGCGGGGCGGCTGGCGGCGGGCGGGGTTGGAAACACAAAGGACAGAGACGTGCCGGCCCTGGAAGTGAGGGCTGGGACGCCGGGTGTGGGGCGCACAGCCCGGGATGCTGCAGGGTTGAGCAGCACCAACAGAAACAGAGTTAAAGTGGCCAGAACATCAGTGGAGAACGATCCGCGATCCCTCTGTTCTGAGACAGAGGCTGAATTTCAGCCGCTGCTGCTCTCTCAGAAGAGGCATAGCAAACCGCCAGGGAAAGCCGCCAGAGAACAAAAGCCCGGAAATACCGGCTCACAGGGTGCCCATCCCCATCCCCCCTCGCAAGGGACACAGAGACTCTACCCAAACAGGGTTTTCTGAGTACCTGCAGGCAGGCCCCTCCCCCAGAAGGCAGGCTGAAAAATCAAGAAGCCCACAACCCGGAGCGCCTGAGTGGCGCAGTCACCAAGCACCTGTCTTCGGATTAGGGTGTG
>NC_048227.1:27586097-27699066 GCF_002007445.2 Ailuropoda melanoleuca
CAGTCAAAACTAGAGGCTCTGACGGCCAGGGTCACCGAGGCAGAGGAACGCGTTAGCGAATTGGAGGATGGGTTAGTAGAAGAAAAAACGAAAATAGAAGCTGGTCTTAAAAAAATCCACGCCCACGAATGTAGATTACGGGAGATTACTGACTCTATGAAACGATCCAATGTCAGAATCATCGGCATCCCTGAAGGGGTGGAGAAAAACAGAGGTCTAGAAGAGATATTTGAACAAATTGTAGCTGAAAACTTCCCTAATCTAGCAAGGGAAACAAGCATTCGTGTCCAAGAGGCAGAGAGGACCCCATCCAAGCTCAACCAGGACAAACCTACGCCACGGCATGTCATAGTGCAATTCGCAAATATTAGATCCAAGGATACAGTATTGAAAGCGGCCAGGGCAAAGAAATTTCTCACGTACCAAGGCAAAGGTATCAGGATTACGTCAGACCTGTCTACAGAGACCTGGAATGAGAGAAAGGCTTGGGGGGGCATTTTTAAAGCTCTTTCAGAGAAAAACATGCAGCCAAGGATCCTTTATCCAGCAAAGCTGTCATTCAGAATTGATGGAGAAATAAAGACGTTCCAAAATCGCCAATCATTAACCAATTTCGTAACCACGAAACCAGCCCTACAGGAGATATTAAGGGGGGCTCTATAAAGGTAAAAAGGCCCCAAGAGTGATACAGAGCAGCAAGTCACAACCGATACAAAGACTTTAAAGAGAAATGGCATCATTAAAATCATATCTGTCAATAATCTCTATCAATCTAAATGGCTTAAACTCTCCCATAAAACGCCACAGGGTTGCAGATTGGATAAAAAGACATGACCCATCCATTTGCTGTCTACAAGAGACTCATTTTGAACCCAAAGATGCATTCAGACTTAGAGTAAGGGGATGGAGTACCATCTTCCACGCAAATGGACCTCAAAAGAAAGCTGGAGTAGCAATTCTCATATCAGATAGACTGGATTTTAAACTAGAGGCCATAGAGAGAGATACAGAAGGGCACTATATTATTCTTAAAGGAAGTATTCAACAAGTGGATATGACAATTATTAATATATATGCCCCCAACAGGGGAGCAGCAAGATACACAAGCCAACTCTTAACCAAAATAAAGAGACATATAGATAAGAACACAGTAATAGTAGGGGACCTCAACACCCCACTATCAGAAATAGACAGAACACCCTGGCAAAAACTAAGCAAAGAATCAAAGGCTTTGAATGCCATACTCGACGAGTTGGACCTCATAGATATATATAGAACACTACACCCCAGAACCAAAGAATACTCATTCTATTCAAATGCCCATGGAACATTCTCAAGAATAGATCATGCTCTGGGACACAAAACAGGTCTCAGCCAATACCAAAAGATTGAAATTATCCCCTGCATATTCTCAGACCACAACGCTCTGAAATTGGAACTCAACCACAAGGAAAAACCTGGAAGAAACTCAAACACTTGGAGGCTAAGAACCATCCTGCTCAAGAATGACTCGATAAACCAGGAAATCAAAAAACAAATTAAACAATTTATGGAGACCAACGAGAATGAATACACAACGGTCCAAAACCTATGGGATACTGCAAAGGCAGTCCTAAGGGGGAAATACATAGCCATCCAAGCCTCACTCAAAAGAATAGAAAAATCTAAAATGCAGTTTCTATATTCTCACCTCAAGAAACTGGAACAGCAACAGAGGGACAGGCCTAACCCACTGACAAGGAAGGAGTTGACCAAGATTAGAGCAGAAATCAATGAATTAGAGACCAGAACCACAGTAGAGCAGATCAACAGGACTAGAAGCTGGTTCTTTGAGAGAATCCATAAAATTGATAGACCACTGGCAAAACTTGTCCAAAAACAAAGAGAAAGGACTGAGATTATTAAAATTATGACTGAAAAGGGAGAGGTCACGACCAGCACCATTGAAATTGCAAGGATTATTAGAAACTTTTATCAACAGCTATATGCCAAAAAACTAAACAATCTGGAAGAGATGGAGGCCTTCCTGGAAACCTATAAACTACCAAGACTGAAACAGGAAGAAATAGATTTCTTAAATAGGCCAATTAACTATGAAGAAATTGAGTCAGTGATAAACAACCTTCCAAATAATAAAACTCCAGGCCCAGACGGTTTTCCTGGGGAATTCTACCAAACATTCAAAGAAGAAATAATACCTATTCTCCTAAAGCTATTTCAAAAAATAGAAACAGAAGGAAAGCTACCAAACTCATTCTATGAGGCTAATATTACCTTGATCCCCAAACCAGGCAAAGACCCCCTCAAAAAGGAGAATTACAGACCGATTTCTCTAATGAATATGGATGCCAAAATCCTCAACAAGATCCTTGCTAATAGAATCCAACAGTACATTAAAAGGATTATCCATCATGACCAAGTGGGATTCATACCTGGGATGCAAGCATGGTTCAACACTCGCAAATCAATCAATGTGATACATCATATCAACAAGAAAAGACTCAAGAACCATATGATCCTCTCAATTGATGCAGAAAAAGCATTTGACAAAATACAGCATCCTTTCCTGATTAAAACCCTTCAGAGTGTAGGAATAGAGGGTACATTTCTCAATCTCATAAAAGCCATCTATGAAAAGCCTACTGCAAGCATTATTCTCAATGGGGAAAAGCTGGAAGCCTTTCCCTTAAGATCAGGAACACGACAAGGATGCCCACTCTCGCCACTATTATTCAACATAGTACTAGAAGTCCTTGCAACAGCAATCAGAAGACAAAAAGGGATCAAAGGTATCCAAATCGGCAAAGAAGAAGTCAAACTGTCTCTCTTTGCAGATGACATGATACTCTATATGGAAAACCCAAAGGAATCCACTCCCAAACTATTAGAAGTTATAGAACAATTCAGTAAGGTGGCAGGATACAAAATCAATGCCCAGAAATCAGTTGCATTTCTATACACGAATAACGAGACTGAAGAAAGAGAAATTAGGGAATCCATCCCATTTACAATAACACCAAAAACCATGCGTTACCTTGGAATTAACTTAACCAGAGACGTAAAGGACCTATATGCTAGAAACTATAGATCACTTTTGAAAGATATTGAGGAAGACATAAAAAGATGGAAAAATATTCCATGCTCATGGATTGGAAGAATTAACATAGTTAAAATGTCCATACTACCCAGAGCAATCTACACTTTCAATGCTATCCCGATCAAAATACCGAGGACATTTTTCAAAGAACTGGAACAAATAGTCCTTAAATTTGTATGGAACCAGAAAAGGCCCCGAATCTCCAAGGAACTGTTGAAAAGGAAAAACAAAGCTGGGGGCATCACAATGCCGGATTTCGAGCTGTACTACAAAGCTGTGATCACAAAGACAGCATGGTACTGGCACAAAAACAGACACATCGACCAATGGAACAGAATAGAGAACCCAGAAATGGACCCTCGGCTCTTTGGGCAACTAATCTTTGATAAAGCAGGAAAAAACATCCGGTGGAAAAAAGACAGTCTCTTCAATAAATGGTGCTGGGAAAATTGGACAGCTACATGCAAAAGAATGAAACTTGACCACTCTCTCACACCATACACAAAAATAAACTCCAAATGGATGAAAGACCTCAATGTGAGACAGGAATCCATCAAAATTCTAGAGGAGAACATAGGCAACAACTTCTATGACATCGGCCAGAGCAACCTTTTTCACGACACATCTCCAAAGGCAAGAGAAATAAAAGATAAAATGAACTTATGGGACTTTATCAGGATAAAGAGCTTCTGCACAGCCAAGGAAACAGTCAAAAAAACTAAGAGACAGCCCACGGAATGGGAGAATATATTTGCAAAGGACACCACAGATAAAGGACTGGTATCCAAGATCTACAAAGAACTTCTCAAACTCAATACACGAGAAACAAATAAACAAATCATAAAATGGGCAGAAGATATGAACAGACACTTTTCCAATGAAGACATACAAATGGCTAACAGACACATGAAAAAATGTTCAAAATCATTAGCCATCAGGGAAATTCAAATCAAAACCACACTGAGATACCACCTTACGCCAGTTAGAATGGCAAAGATAGACAAGGCAAGAAACAACAATTGTTGGAGAGGATGTGGAGAAAGGGGATCCCTCCTACATTGTTGGTGGGAATGCAAGTTGGTACAGCCACTCTGGAAAACAGTGTGGAGGTCCCTTAAAAAGTTAAAAATTGAACTACCCTATGACCCAGCCATTGCACTACTGGGTGTTTACCCCAAAGATACAGACGTAGTAAAGAGAAGGGCCATATGCACCCCAATGTTCATAGCTGCATTGTCCACAATAGCCAAATCATGGAAGGAGCCGAGATGCCCTTCAACAGATGACTGGATTAAGAAGCTGTGGTCCATATATACAATGGAATATTACTCAGCTATCAGAAAGAACGAATTCTCAACATTTGCTGCAACATGGACGGCACTGGAGGAGATAATGCTAAGTGAAATAAGTCAAGCAGAGAAAGACAATTATCATATGATTTCTCTCATCTATGGAACATAAGAACTAGGAGGATCGGTAGGGGAAGAAAGGGATAAAGAAAAGGGGGGTAATCAGAAGGGGGAATGAAACATGAGAGACTATGGACTATGAGAAACAAACTGAAGACTTCAGAGGGGAGGGGGTGGGGGAATGGGATAGACTGGTGATGGGTAGTAAGGAGGGCACGTATTGCATGGTGCACTGGGTGTTATACGCAACTAATGAAGCATCAAACTTTACATCGGAATCTGGGGATGTACTGTATGGTGAGTAACATAATATAATAAAATAAAAAAATAAAATAAATATACATATCCGTTACATGCCTGGGTGGCACTGTTGGTTATAGTCCCACTCTTGATTTTGGCTCAGGTCGTGACCTCAGGGTCATGAGACTGAGTCCCACATTGGCTCGGTGCTGGGCATGGGGCCTGCTTAAGATTCTCTCTCGCCCTCCTTCTCTGCCCCTCTCCACCACTCATGCTCACCATCTCTCTCTCTTTGAAAAAAACAAAAAAGAAGCAGCTGGTTTTTTTGTAGGTTAGTTTCTCAAAGTGAATTTTGAAAAATGCAAAATCCATAGTTTGATATTATGGGATGTTAAACCAGATTTTAAGTTTTTTTTTTTTTTAATGAAAGGAAACAAAGGTCGTGATCCTATGAGTTTGAGAAACATTGAATTAAGCAGAATTATATTGGTATCTTTACTGCAGGACTTTTCAGGGCCTTTAATGCCCTATGATCTTCCCCACAGTGATTTCCCCACCTTAGGGAACTTATACTGGGACACACTACAGTCTGGGATACCCAACATCCCTTGCTAGGAATTGTCCCTTCCTTAGCCACATGATAGCAGGAGAACCTGTGTAGCAGAGTCACCCTGCTCCCATGGCCTCAGAGAGTGATCACCTGAATCAAACTGGAATAATCACAATATGCCGTCCCCTTCAACGAATTAAGTCCCTTCTCCTGGACTCTGTACTTGGACCTCTGTGCAAGGAGAGGCAGTCTCTCCCCATAACATGCAAAATTCAGGAGCTCTTAGCACATTGTATGTTGCAGGATGGCAACTGAGATTACAGCATGTCCCACTCTTATGCGTATTATCCTTTCATAGAGAAACATCTTTAGGGCTGTGCCCCACCATATTCACTCTGTGGAACCGCGTTCTTTTGCGTTTCATGATACCTATCCACACTGGTTTTCTCCGTAATGAGAATTCCAAATCTAGTCAGTGGCTGGCAGTGGTTCCATGGTTTAAACATTGTTGTGGCTGGTGTCTCTGTACTTCTCTTGATCTTTCCCTCATGGTCACAGAGTGGCTGCTGCTTCTCCAGTCATACTTTCTTTATCCAAACCTGGGTAATAGAAGGAAAGGTCATGTCTGCTGCATTTGACTTTTTGCCAAGAAAGTTAAAGCCTACCCAGGTCCTAGAAATCCTTGCAGCAGAGTTCCATTATGTCTCAATGGCCAGAATTGGGGCCTGTTTTTCACACTTCCGCACCATAGGATAAAGGTTTAGAGGAGGCTCTTCTTGAATGGTCCTTGATAAGAATTTTTTTATATTTTTAAAGAGTTCTAAAATAATAATAATAATAATAAATCATTTGTGATGGAGATCATCTGTATCCTGCAAAACCTAAAACATTCACTATCTGTCCCCTGACAGAAAATGTCTGCCAAGCCCTGGCTTAGAGCATGGATTCTAGAGTCAGTCTACCTGGGTTCAAGGCCCAGCTCTGCCACTCACTGCTGTGTGACCTTGGGCGAGTTACTTGACCACCCAGATTCCTTATCTGTAAAATGGGGTTGCCAACACACCTACCTCATAGGATTGCTGCAAGAATTAAATGAACTATTGTATGTAAAGTCTTAGACCAACGCCCGGCACATGGTAAGGACCATGTAAGTCCTGCCTCATACTGGTGTCCACAGGGGCATCGGGCAGACCAGATGGGGTGAGGCAGAGCTTCCATCGTATTTCTTGACTAAGCTGAAGACGTGGCACGCAAGCTTCGAGCTTTGAGGCTGTCTAAGCCAAGCTCTGCTTGGCCCCGGGTGTGTGATGTACCGTGTTCTTAACCACACTTGCAGGTGTATCTATATATATACACAAACACTATAGAGAAATGCAGGTTGGTCTCATGCTAACAGAACGGAGGCTTGCTCCAGCTGTCCTGTCTCCAGGGAGTCACTCGGCCAACCCTCGCATCTTCTTAAGCTCTCCTGTCCTGCTGTGACACTGCGTGGTCTCTTATCAAAGTAAGGATGAGCAGCTATTTCTCAGGAGCGTTCTAGCAAGCCGTTTTCAGCTGGCGTCCGGGTGCAGCGGCTGCCACCACTGTATAGAGTTACCACGCTGCTCTGTCAGAGCCGAGGTGTGCAGAAAGGAAGGTATCAAATCAAGAACCAACAGGGAAGCCATCCCTTTATTCTCCAAAGTAACTGGGCATTAAGACCTTTTGAACCAGCATT
Source organism: Ailuropoda melanoleuca (assembly GCF_002007445.2). Classification (NCBI taxonomy): domain Eukaryota; kingdom Metazoa; phylum Chordata; class Mammalia; order Carnivora; family Ursidae; genus Ailuropoda; species Ailuropoda melanoleuca. The sequence goes on from NC_048227.1 coordinate 27,593,111, forward strand.
TCAGAGGACCATAGTTACTGGTCAGAATTTACCCAAATTGCGTTAACTTTAAAAAAAGGGTTTTTTTTTTTTTAAAGATTTTTAAAAATTTATTTATTTTAGAGAAAGAGAGAAGTGCGGGATGGCGGGTAGGGAGGAGGAGTAGGGAGAGGGACAAGCAGATTCCCCGCTGAGCACAGAACCCAACTTGGGGCTCAGTCTCATAACCCTGAGATCATGACCTGAGCTGAAATCAAGAGTCAGACGTGTAACCGACAGTGCCACCCAGGGGCCCCCCAGATTGTGTTATCTTAAAGCCACTTAATCTTTTTTTTTTTTTGAAGATTTTATTTATTTATTTGACAGAGAGAGAGAGAGAGAACAAGCAGGGCGAGCGGCAGGCAGAGGGAGAGGGAGAAGCAGGCTCCCCGCTGAGCAAGGAGCCTGACATGGGGTGAAATGATCCCGGGACCCCGGCCGCTTAACTGACTGAGCCACCCAGGCACCCTGCCACTTAATCTTCTTAAACTTCAGTTTTCCTCATCTGGAAGCTGGGAACAATAATGGTTCTTGTCTCATATGGTTAACGGTAGGATTAGAGGAGAATATTATAAAGCAGGGGTTGGCAAACTACTGCCTACCAGCTAAGAATGGATTTTGCATTTTTTAAGTGGTTGAAAAAAAAATCAAAAGAAAAATAATATTTCACAATCCAGCAAAGTTATATGAAATTCAAATTTCAGTGTCTACAAATAAAGTTTTATAGAAACACACCCACGCTCATTCTTTTACATATTGTCTCTGTGGTATTTTCCTACAAGGGTGGAGTTGAATATCTGTGATACAGACAGCCTGGCTCATAAAGCTGAAAATATTTACTCTCTGGCCTTTATGCACCATTGAAGAGTGAGAGCATCATTCAAGGGAAGAGAAGCCAGTAAAAGGTGTATTATCCAGGTGGGTCCCTTGGCCCTAATCCCATTGGGCAGCTCTGGGAATTGGGGTAGAATATAGACTTTGTGTTATTTGATCCAAGGAGCAAGATCAGTTGTTGGGGACGGAGGGTAGCATTGATTTCCTGGTGTTTCTGAGAACAGGCATACCATCTTGAATGTAGCAAGGGCTCCGTAACTAGTAGCTACTAATAGAAAAATGTTAAGACAGACAAGTTTGGAAATTGGCAAAGGGTGTCAGTTGAGACTCTGTGTGACCTTGGGCAAATACTTAGCTTCTCTGAACCTCATTAAGACTGTAGTCAGGATTAAATGAGATAATTCTTGGCACAAAGTAAGTGTGCCATAAATTTTAATCACTATTAATACTTATTGGATTGAAATGTATTCAAATATTGAGTCAGATTCATAAAACTTTTATGAAAATTGCGTCTTTTTCATTTAAAATCCCTGAGCATGTAATAGGATTCTGTAATTAAAATATCTGAGACATCTAAGGGCCCGAGAAGTCAAATATTAATGAGTTCAGAAAGGAGACGTGGTCTGAGGGTGCCATTTTGTGGGAGTGTCACGGAAGTACCTGGAAGCCCACGTCTGAGCACAGAAATGTCCTAGTAATTAATTTCCAAGGTCTCTGCCACAGATCACATTTTTACGGAAGCGAGACGGCTCAGGAAGTTCAGGACACACTGCTAAACATCCTCTTGGTGTCCTTGAGACTTTTCAAACCACTTGACTTCAACAAACTAATGTCTTGGTGCACGTGGGCCAGTCATTGGTAGAGACTGTGGACACTGAGCTAGTTGAGGCAAAGTCTCCACTTTCAAGGCATTCCCAGTCTGCATGAGATGTTCTTACCATGAACACATCAGCCTGACCAATGCTATTGCAGGTATAAGACGGAGGTTACCTCTGAGCATGAGTCAGCAAAGGTGTCTCCTACTTGGGGAAGGATGAGAGAGGCTTTACAGTCAGGAAAGAAGAGAATGGACATCTATTTCCTGCAGAAGGAGGAAACTTGAAAGAATGCTTAGTGACAGCACTTGGTCCGTTAGGAATAAGGCTGGAGCCGGAAAGATGGGGTTGGTGTCATCTTGTAACAGCATCTCCCATTTGCATTTAAACTTTATTGATTTAGTAATGGGGAGTCATCTGATGTTTCAGAGCAGGGCACTAACATGATAAAATGTTCTGCTAAAAATTCTTCTGACCCAAGCATGAAGGATCTTAGGTGGGGAAGAGCGGAAAGCAGGAAAGAGACTGTGCCAGTCAAAGGTCCAGATAAGAGGCTGGAGTTAGAGAAGTATTGGAAGAAGAAGAAAGGTGGGCATGAGGTGGTTGGTCTGAGTCTATTAATAATGAGTTTCCCTCAGGGGGCAGAAGGGAGAAACAGAGGCAGGGCATGGATGAAATGGCGGATTTATTGTCTTTTTAGTTAGGGCTGCTGCCACGCTCAAGACATCCTTCCCCCCGTCCCTAGGGGGACCTGCTGTTCTCTTTGAATACTGGCTCTTCTTTGTGGAAAGCCTGGCAACTCAATTGTTTGGCTTGGTCTTCTGGTGAGTTTCTGCTTACGAAAGTTACTCCCATTTGAACACGGCTGGAACATGGTAATGGAAGAAGGCAACAAACAAATAAATAGCACCAAGGCTAGAAAAAGACAGATTCCTGGGGTGTCTGGGTGGCTCAGTTGGTTGAGCATCTGACTCTTGATCTCAGCTCAGGTCTTGATCTTAAGGGTTGTGAGTTCAAGCCCCACATCAGGCTCCAAGCTGGGCATGGAGCCCAGTTAAAAAAAAAAAAAAGACTCCCTTGAAGGGTGGGAAGTCTAATTAGGAGAGCGGGGTGTGAGGAAACAAAGAAGTGGCTTCTTTTTATAAAAAAATTGAGGTAAAATTCATATAACATAAAATTAACATTAATCATTTTAAAGTTTGCCATGCTATGGCATTTAGAACATTCGTGAAGTTGTGCAAACACCACCTCTGTCTAGCTCCAAGCCATTCTCATCACCCCAAAAGGAAACCTTGCACCCTCATGCCTGTCTCCCCCTACCCCAGGCCCTGGCGACCATTAGTCTGCTCTTCATTTCCATGGGTTTGCTGATTCTGGATGTTTCATATAAATGGAATCATTCAGTATGTGGCCCTTTGTGTCTGGCTTCTTTTACTTATCATCATGAACTTCAAAACTGTCATGTTAGGTCATGCCTCTGATAAGGAGGCAGGCAGACGTATGTTCCCATTCTCAGGGCATTTGCACTTGCTGTGCCCTTCACCTGGAACGCTTTCTCCTGGCACCTACATGTGACTGACTCCCTCACTTCTTTTCACACCTGTGCTCAGATATCACCTCTCAGAGAACTCATCACTAGAGGGATTGGGGATGACCCAAAGGACAAAGAAGGGTTCATGCAGATAGACTTGGACTGTTGGCAAGAGGAAACTCCCCAAGGTCATGATCAGTGCAAGCCAGCTAACGTGTTGTCAAGCTCCCTCGTCTCTGCTGGTTTTACTTGGTGGCTACTTGTGCCTGGAAGATCTCTTGGGGAAGATGGCTTGGGCTGCATTTTTAGATGTAGGCTTTGTTAATATTTAAGTTCAGCAAGGTCGAGAGATCAGGAGTTGGCTGCCACTGAAAAGCTAGTTCGTTACGCTCACAGGACCCAAGAGAAGGACAACACCACACCACGGGGAGCCACCCAGGCAAGCACCAAGGTTGGTGCGGAGGCAGAGGGAATGAGGAGGAAACATGAGCTGGAGGGTTTCCTGGGGGGTTCCTCAGGAAGGAAAGGGTGAGGCACGGTAAGCACGTTTAGGATTGGGTAGTGTGAATAATTTTAGCAGGCTCCGGGGTGTAATGTAAGGGCTGTTCCTGGTTGTCTGGTGGATGGCCCTGGGGCGATCTGGGCGATGGGGATAGTAACCTGGAATATGACAGCCCTACGAAGAAGGCAGTTGATGCTGTGGGCTCGGGGTTGGTCGGTTGGCATAGGAAAGGTACGCTCCCAGTTGTCTTCTATCTCCAGGAATGAGCTAACTCTGGGAGGGGCAGTCCCGCCAGGTCAGCAAGGCCCCATAGGCCAAAGCGTCAAGATACAGAAAATAAAAGCATGCGGTCAATATAAGCTGTTATCTCTTAGGACCACTTGGTACCTTGACTGTTTTTCTTGCCCTCTTCCCTTCACCGAGGAGGGTTATGCCCACCCAGCAGTTTGGAGGGCGAAAGGAAATCAACATAGGGAGTTCGAACCAGCTGATAAGGGCTCTTCTCTCCAGCCCACCCTCCAACTCCAGCGTGGCTTGGTGCACTGCACCACAGATGCTTGGTACCGAGATGCTCTTTTTCTGCGTGAGGGCTTTTCAGCGCTCCTGGAACCCCGGGAGCTGTTTATTTAGTGTTTCTTCATTTCGGGGAGATTGCTCCTTCACAAACTGCTTCATGGTCGTGGCTGTTTCTCTTTCATCTGATTAGTCCTGCTTCTTGGAGACATTCGACACTGCTTTTCCCCCCTGTTGTACCATATGTTTTTCCTTTGAGTCTGTAGTATTTTGTGCTCAAATTCTGGAACCGTGATGTGGCATTTCTCTCCTGACGATTTCCTAGCAGGTGGCTCATCTCAGCAGCTGGTCGTGGCAGGGGGATGGCGTATTAGGGAGGAATCAGGTAATGCCGGTCTCTTTGTGTCTGTAGATCTCTCTTTGACTTTCCCCCGGGACTGCTCTCCTCTTGTGTTTACTGTCCCTTCAGTTCTCACGTGTGCCGGCATGGGCTGTTGCTTAGACATCTGTTCAAGGAACGCTCTACCTGTCTGCCTGTGACACAGACGCTGGGGCTCTCTGGGGAGTCAAGTTCATATTTAAAAATGATAATGGAGACATTGATTGAGTCCTACTGGGTGCCAGACATGGTGCTAAGTGTGTTCCATACATTGCCTAATTTATTCTGCCCAACAGCCATCTCAGGTTAAGTAAACTATTATCTCCATTTTATAGATGAGAAAACCAAGACCAGAAGACTTGCTTAAGGCTGCGGAGATCTGGGCTCATATCTGATTCCAGGGTTCTATTTACCACTTGGACCAGATCATGGTACACGTGGGAGGATTTGGACACTTCTGTATTGGTGATTTGTACATGGTTTTCTTTACCTAATAAAGTTCTGGGAACTCCAGAATTCTTAAGCATCACCAGTGAGGAAGTCCAAAACTGGGCTCTAGGCAAAAATTGTGAGGAAAGGAAATTTGGCTACAGGGTCTTCATCGTTCTCTTATTCAATTTTTTTTTTGAGATGTTCAGTGCCCTCCTGGCCACTCCTTCTCCTGATGCTGGGGTTAAAGTTAACGAAGCTTTAAGATACTATTTCATAGGAGTATTCACATTTTAACTAGGTTCACGGCCCCAGGTCAAGAAGTAAAGCTCTGAAGATGGGCTATCAGGCATTTCCCATTTATTTATTCAACAAGTGTTCACGGAGTGCTTACGTTGTCCCAGGCACCGCACCAGGCTCTGAGTACACAGTGGTGTACAGGAGGTGGCCCCGTTCCTTAAGAGGCTCCCAAGGCTGGGGGTGAGACAGGTGCCCACACTACCACGACACTGTGAAGAATGTTTCGGTGGAGGAACAATCATGGCGCTATGGAAGCCAGGCTGGCAGCTGGTGGCTAACACTGCGAGGAGTAAAGAGGATAGTCCTGGAAGAGGGACATTTGAGGTGATAAGACACTGAGTGGGCAAACTAAAATCAGGCATTCCAGGTAGAGGGAAGAGCATGGGTGTCACAGGGACGTGATTTTTTTTTTTAAATGTGTGTTTCCAGCTTTTGTCACCTCCCTCCTCCACCATCACATTAAAGAGAATTGAGTCCTTGTCAGTCCAGTCACCTCCAGGCTCCTCGGATGAAAAAATGGGGAAACGGGGAAAGAGAAAGACAGGACTCTAGGTGGCAGGGCAGGATTCGTTCTTGAAGCAGAAAGGAAGATGAAGGGTAAAGAAGTCTGAAGGGCAACAAATAAAGAGTAGACAGAGTGGGAAGAGAGAAGAATTACTATTTTGTAGTACGGAGGTTGGGGAGAGTTCTCTAGCAGGCTGGCAAGAGAGAGGATCTGGAGATGTTTTGAGGTGAGAGAAATCTGAGGAGAGGAAATGGTGTTGCGAGAAATCTGGCTGAGGTTTATGACTTGGCTCCCCGGTAATGTTCTCTGAGACACCTAAGTACAGAATGCACTCGCTTTTCCATTTGCTTTGGCTGCTAGATTGTGCTTTGCGGTATGTGACTCCAGTTGCGACCTGAGCCCCCTGAGTCCTCAGAATTTATTTGGGTTACATGCACAAGTGCTAAAAGATATTCAGTGACATGGCTCATAGATAGAAAAGGATTTTTGGTTGGTGGCGCATTTCACCATCCTACGCATGCTAACGGTTCCCTTAACGATGGGGAATAATCGCACATTTGTTCATTCACTCAACAAATATTTATTGAACACCTGCCATGTGTCTGATGCATTTTAGTCCACGTGGTTTATCATTCTGCATTCTACAGGGTACCAACAGAGGGAAAGAGGGGATGGTCAGTCTCCAGTGCAAGGAGTTAACTGTCAGATGGTCTCAGTTTCCTCCGGAATGAGAACTTAAGTTTTGCCTAAACCTCTTTGGAAATTCTTTATGTTTCCAGCCCACGTTGCCTCTGTTTAGATTAGGAAAATTGTATCTATTAAGCACTTACCTGTACTTATATGTGCCACTGTTTTCTGTATAAAAATATGAAAAATATTTAGTTCTTATTCTTAAGGAATTTACGGATTAGTGGGGGAGACACAGGAGAACATGCAATTTCAATATATTATGGTAGAAACAAGGACAAAAGCAGGACATCCTATGGGAACACAGAGGAAAGGCACTTGGGTTTTCCTGGGTGTTCATGGAAGGTTTCCTGGAGGAAGAGATACTTGGGCTGAGTATCTAGAGATGTGGGAAATTGGTCAGGTAACAAAGGTGTGTGTAGGGGGGCATACAGAACCTGGCAACAGAACCAGAAAGGGCAAGGTCATGGAAATATCAAATAGCACCTGTGTGGGGAGCTCCAAGGAGTTCATTATTCATGTTACTTCATTCAGCATTTATTGAGTGTCTATTATATGGTGTTGGAATGTAGCGTATATAATATGACCCTAGATTACAGTATCTACAATATGACACTATGATTTAGATTGGGTATTCTTGGTCTTTCAAGTCTATAAATAGAGAGATGAAAATATTTCTGATATTACAAGCAATGTAATGATAATGTAAGTTTTTCCAAAGCAAATTTTGTTCAATTTCTTTTTTTGTGAGTGAATAACACTGTAATTCATTTATCAAAAGTGGCAAAACATGTCAACATTCTCCCGTCTTGCCAAACCTTCCTTCCATCCCATGGGAAATAGTGGGAAGAGACAGAAAGCTACAAGTCTGAATTTCACACCTACCAATGGGGACCTCTGGAAAAGTGCTTTTCCTCTCTGAGCCCCTATTTCCTCTGTAAAATGGATCACAGCTTTGTAGTACAACTTGAAATCAGGCATTGTGATGCCCCCAGCTTTGTCTGTCCTTTTCAACACTTCCTTGGCGATTCATGGCCTTTTCTGGTTCCACACAAATTTAAGGGCTGTTTGTTCCAGTTCTTTGAAAAATGTCATTGGTATTTTGATTGGGATAGCACTGAAAGTGTAGATTGCTCTGGGTAGCATGGACATTTTAACTATGTTAATTCTTCCAATCCATGAGCATGGAATATTTTTCCATCTTTTTTTGTCTTCTTCGACGTCTGTCAAGAGTGGTTTGTAGTTTCTAGAATATAGATCCTTTACGTCTCTGGTTAATTCCAAGANTTTTGGTGCTATTGTAAATGGAATGGATTCCCTAATTTCTCTTTCTTCAGTCTCATTGTTCGTATATAAAAATGCAACTGATTTCTGGGCATTGATTTTGTATCCCGCCACATTACTGAATTGCTCTATAACTTCTAGTAATTTGGGGGTGGATTCTTTTGGGTTTTCCATATAGAGTATCATGTCATCTGCGAAGAGAGACATTTTGACTTCTTCTTTGCCGATTTGGATACCTTTGATCCCTTTTTGTCTTCTGATTGCTGTTGCAAGGACTTCTAGTACTATGTTGAATAATAGTGGCGAGAGTGGGCATCCTTGTCGTGTTCCTGATCTTAAGGGAAAGGCTTCCAGCTTTTCCCCATTGAGAATAATATTTGCTGTAGGCTTTTCATAGATGGTTTTTATGAGATTGAGGAAAGTACCCTCTATCCCTACACTCTGAAGGGTTTTAATCAGGAAAGGATACTGTATTTTGTCAAATGCTTTTTCTGCATCTATTGAGAGGATCACATGGTTCTTGACTCTTTTCTTGTTGATATAATCTATCACACTGATAGATTTGCGAATGTTGAACCACCCTTGCATCCCAGGGATGAATCCCACTTGGTCATGATGGGTAATCCTTTTAATATACTGTTGGATCCTATTAGCTAGGATCTTGTTGAGAATTTTGGCTTCCATATTCATCAAGGAAATCGGTCTGTAATTCTCCTTTTTGAAGAGGTCTTTGCCTGGTTTGAAGATCAAGGTGATATTGTCCTCATAGAATGAGTTTGGTAGTTTTCCCTCTGTTTCTATTTTTTGAAATGGAGACAGTAATGCTGCTTATCTCGATAGTTTATGGGGTGAATTAAATGAAAAGTGGATAAAACAACCTGTACAGAGACTGGTCCATCATTGGCGCCTGGAAATTAGTATCCATATGGAAAGGCTTAGACTTCAGAATCAGACCTGAGTCCCAATTCCAGTTTGACCTACCTGGTTGTGATGTAACTTTGGGCGAACTGCTTAGCTCCTGAGTCACCATTTCTTCACTGGTACAATAGGAATAATACATCAAGCACCTGGCACATATTTGACTCTTTATAATGGCAGCTACTCAAGTGGCTGTGTGTGCACGGAGTTTCTACTTTTATTTGTGTTTTTCTTGGAAGCTGATAGGGTATATTAGGATAGACAAAGCCAAGGCAACAGATAAGTCGACAGAATGCTTAGTGCTCTAACACAAGATGATTCCTTCTCATTTGCCAGTCCAAGCTGGATGTTTCTGGTTGCCGGACGGCTCACTTCTGGATGGCGATTCAGGGACATGACCTCCTTTCATCCTGTGCCTTTGCCTTACCCCCGAGGGCACCGTCATCATCAGTATCTAGCCGCATCCGCTTGTGAGAATCCATCATACAGCCACACCCAATCACAAGAGAGGATGGGAGCAGTAGGCATGCCTGGGAAGAAGAAATGGATTTTGGTGAACAGTTAGCAATCTCTGCCCCACTGAGTGTCTTTACAATCAGAGTCCTGTCCTGTGAGAATGACATTTACCTATTCATCACAGCAGATGCTGTTGCTGCTGGGTAAGACTCGCTAGGGTTTGTGGCTCCTCTTCTTTATCCCGTGAGGACGGTGCAGAGCATGGCAAAGGAGACATTGAGAATCCTGGATCTTCCCATTTGATTCAAGAAACCAGTGTTCCAAGATGTCCTCCATTCAGGCCATGCAATGCTATTGACCAGCAAAAATGTTCTGAGTTTATTAATTTTACTACTGAGTGTGTGTGTGTGTGCGTGTGTGTGTACAACAGGGGTTGCACACTCAATACTTATGAGGTCCAGATAGATAACATCAATGAGTAGAGTGGGCTGAGTGGATACTGTGATGAAATGGAAAGTTCTAGAATGCCACAGTGGGCAGTTATTTCTCTGTGCCAGGCAGAGTTTTGCATTGCGGGGACAGGAGGCTGACGTTAGCTTGATTTTCTAGAGAAGCTGGAAATATAGATTTTTATATAAAATCTTACTTTCAAATGCTGGCAACTAACTTGAATAAAAATAATACCGTGGGTCCAACAAGACACATCTGCTGGCTCTCTGTGGGCCCAGGAGCTGGCAGGTAGGGACCACTGACATGAATAATGTGAACAGAGGGAACTCTGTGGTCTTATTTGCACAGCTGGCTCAGGGCTGCTAGGATGAGCACTGCAGCTGGATGAAGGTGAGGAAAATTCATTTCTTTCTCTGTCAGGGGTGGGGTTTAGCAGAGGTTTAGCAGAGGAGTCACCGTGGGCATCTGATCACAAGGGTTTGTCACTGCGTATGCCTGAGCCCGTTAAGACGGACATGACTTGGGTTTCTCCTCTTTTGTGTATTTCTTCTTGTTATTTAGGAAAGTAACCACTGAGACCGAAAGATTGAAGAGATTTTTGGAACAAGGAGAGAATCAACATCCCTTCCCCACCTCCATCGTGAGACACAAAGCAGGGTGGGGGCTTGGTTTTCTCTTTCCTACTGGGATCTGGTGGTGGAATGAGGCAACCAGCCGTCAGCTCTCTGTGGTTGTCACAGGGCCTCTCGAGGTGGGTTTGCCTGTGATGTGATTTCCAAGTCTAATTCCACTTCATTCTTGAGATGCGCTTCTGGTAACTGCAGGACAGAACTCTATTTTTCATGAGCCACTTACCTTGGAGAGAGGGTTAAAGAGAGCTGATGGAGGGAGAGGTGCATGCCTGAGCCGAAGGGCTGCCTTGCCTTCCTTGCCCCCTTCATGGGTTATTGAATTAGCTCCTATGAGATGCCAGGCTTGGTGGCAGGTGTTGGGGGTATGATGGTGCACGTGAGGCATGGTCTCTTCTCTCAGAGAGCTTCTGCTCCATTTGGAAGGGCAGGTGTTTTTTCAGAAGCTGACATATGTGTATTTTTTAAAAAGATTTTATTTATTTATTTGAGAGAGAGAGAGAGAAGAGTGGGGGAGAAGGGGCAGAGGGAGAGGGACAAGCAGATTCCCCGTTGAGCAGGGAGCCCAATGCGGGGCTCCCTCCCGGGACTCTGGGATCATGACCTGAGCCAAAGGCAGACGCTTAACCAACGCAACCACCCAGGCGCCCCACTGATACGTGTTTTTAAGAAAACAAAGCAGACAGAATACAAACAGGGACTGTGAGCAGGCGTGACTTTTGGGTGGCCTAAAGGAATAGTTGACATGACAGCTGAGGTCTCAATGGCAAGAAGGAGCCAGCCATTTGAAAGTGGTGGGAAGAGTGTTCCAGATAATGGGAAGGGTATATGCAAAGCGTCTGAGGCAGGGACAGAGCTGGTGTGTGCTAGGGACAGAAGAAATGGCATCGTGGCTAGAGCATAGTAAATAATGGAGAAAGCAGTGCGTGATGAAGTTGGAGAGACAGGCAGGGGCTAGATCCTGCAGCAAGTTCATGGTTTGGGAGCCAATTCCTTTCTAAGTGTGTGAGTCCCCAGTAAAGGGTTATAATCGGAGGAGTGGCATACTGTGACTCCTGTTTTAAAATGATGATGCTGGCAACTGTTCGGGTAAGAAGTTTGCTATGAACTGAATTATATAAGTCCGCTCCCCCACCAATTCATATGTTGAAGCCCTAACCCCCCAATGTGATGGTATTGGAGATGGCAGGTTATTAGGTTTAGAGACATCAGGGAACTTGACCAGGTTCACCAGCTGCTAAGTGACCAACCCAGGAGTTGATCCCAGGTGGAGCTGAGTTCAAATTCAATTCCCTTCTCCTAGTACAGCACACACACCGTAGCCTACAGATTAAGAGCCCAGAAAGGGAATCAAATGCCTTAGTCTGGATTCTGGTCTGCTACTCTCTAATTAGACTTAATGTCTCTGTGTCTCAGTTTTCTAATCTGTTAAATGGGGTGATAATAGTTCTCACGTCTTAGAATTGTAGTAAGGATCAAATCAGTTGCTCCTCTGAAGCACTTAGAACACTGCCTGGCACGTGTAGACTATATAAACATTTGTTAAATAAAGAGCAGAAAGGAAAGTAATGTCCAGCTCTAGCAGCCTCTGACCCTCAGGTACCAGAAGGAAGTGACAGTTTGTCATTGTGTTGGACACTTGGTAGATCTACCTTTTTGATTTTCTTCGAACTTCCGCCCCTCTGGATTGGCCGTGGATTAATTTTGAGTACTGAACGCAGCTTCCTCTTCTCCTCCACGTAGGTGGGTCCCAGGAATAGACTGGAGAGGCCCTGGAACAAAGAAGCCAAATTCAGTGATACTCACATGTGACAATGAATGGGGACAATTTTAGTTGTCGCGACTGGGGTGCTGTGCACCTGGCATCAAGTGGGTAGAGACCAGGGATGCTGCTAGACACCCGACAACACAATGGTGGCCCCCATGACACGCAATGATCCAATCTCTGTGGCTGTAGGTGCAGAGATGGAGAATCCTGACCAAATCTGACCTTGGCTCCATGTTGATAAGATAGCGGTTTTCAAGATGCATTTGGTCTCTTTTTTGAGATACAGAGTCATCAGAAACCAACAAGCCTGAAACACCCCATGAATGCTCTCTGCTCCCAGGTGAGGCTCTTTGAGCTGAGCATCTCTTGGCGTTTCTTCTTTTAGCAGAAAATTCTACAGAGGACAGTTGGTGGGAATCAAAAATCCATCAGTTCTCATTTTACCAGGCATTTAGGAAAATAACTTTTCTCCTGCAGAAGAAATTACATGAATTATATTAAAATCGGCGCTAAGGTAATAAAATTACATGCTCAGGACTCTTCTAAAAAATTCTCTTTGTCTGGCAGGGTAATTTGAGTGCGGGGAAGACAATCTCCCCAGCCGCCACACTTCCACATAAAGATGGAACAGAGGAAATTGGCTCGACCATGCTCTCGCTGCATGTACCATTCTGTGAAATTCCAATTTTTCTTTCTTTTTTTTTTTTTTTACATCTGTAGATTTAATCACAAGGCAAACTTTCTGATGCAGATCCACGAGAGGAATACTTCGGGGTTGTCTTAAAAATGCATAAGAGGCAACTTCAGATCACCAAATTACAGTGCTTGTGTCTGAGACAGGGGCAGACACCTTGGAACTGGGCAGGAATGGGCTCTGATGTCATGTGGCTCGTCCTCGTGCTGGGTGCGCGTGCTCTGCTGGTTTGAAAGGACATGTATAGAAATGCACATGTGATGAGAAAAAAAGCCTTTAGCTTCTAGTGCGGTAACAATTTTTAGCTCCCAAGGGGGAAAAAAAATCCTTGCTTTAGTGTATGAGAAAACTAAAATGACGGGAGAAAGCGACATCTCTGCTTAAGATTCCCAGTAAAGGCTTAAAGGCAAATTGATGCGAGTGAGGCATTGGCCAAGGCCCAAAGGGATGAGGCTGGCAGGGAAGGGGAGCATGCTTGATGGAGTCCAGAGAGGGAAGACTCTGGAGACAGGAGTCCCCGCTGGTGTAAACAGTGGGGCCTGAGCTTCTCGAATGGTCGATCTCAAGTAGGGGTGGTCGTGCCCTTCCAGGGGTCATGTGGCAGCGTCTGGAGAGATTTTTGGTGGTCACATGTGGCAGGAGGGTTGTGTTCGTGCGTGAAGGTCGGGGGTCCTGCTAACCCCCTACGATGTGCGGAACGGCCCCCACACAAAGGCTTCTCTGGCCCAAAACACCAAGAAAGCCCAAGTTGAGAAAGTGTTTCAGGACTTGTGCAATGGGAGTAAAGGTACAGCTCTTCACCCGGTGGTTCTCAGTAGGAAAGACGGCAGCATGTGGGAGGGTGCTTCTTACCAGTGGCGGCTGTCTTCACTGTGTACTGAGATCTCTAGGACAGCGCCAAATTTTCTTTCTCTACCTCATCTACTATGGTCATAGAGCTCTTCCTAATATGCAAATCTGACCCTGCCACTTCTTTCCTTCAAAGCTCTCTGTGGTTTTCCACGGACTCGCGTCATGTACCCAAACGGATCTTTGCAGTCTTGTGTTTCAACCCTGCCCTTTTCCACTGCAGTGTCCGTCAGGAATCCAATACACTCTTCTCCCACCTCCACGCCTTTGCACCCGCTGTTCCCTTTCCTAAACCTGCTCATCACACTTCCTCACCCAGTCAGCTCCTGCTTGTTGGGATGGCCTCAGCCTCCATGTCACCTCCTCCAGGAAGTCTTCCCTTATTTCTTCACCAAAGAGAAGGTGCCTACCATCTGTGCTCCCACAGTGCCTTCACGCTTACCCCATCCCAGAGCTTGTAATCCTGTATCGTATGTGCCTTTTAAAATTTTCCATCTTCTCCCTAGGCTGTGAGTATCTTGCTCGCTGGTTCTATTCTCAGTGCCAGTAAAGTACTTGACCACCTAGAGTACCGTTGAGTAAATATTTGTTGAGGGAGCGAATGAATAAATGAATCAATGAGCTCTTTGAACATAGCTGCTTCCAGCAGAAAAGAACTCACTTTGATTTCTCTCTCTTCTCCTTCCGTGGGCCGCTGTGTTACGGTCATGCTAGTGGACGATGGTCCACAGGGAGAAGTTTGTTGAGAAGAGCACAGCAGAAGGTCGAGATACTCTTTAACCTTGGCCGATGGCCCTGACATAACACAGATGGAAGTGTCCTTGCATGGAAATAACCTTTTGCCTCTAGAGTGAATTAACTGCTATTTTCTGGAAAGTATATTAGTCAGAAATAGATGAGAGCTTACTGAGTTGTCAGTAGCTCTGGGATTGTGTGTGTGTATGTGAGTGTGCGTGTGTGTGTGTGTGTATGTGTATTTCAGACTATTTTTCATCGTGTGTTCATGTGAATTTCACTTTCTCTGCTACGTAATTACATTCCTGGAGGACAGGACCAGCCTCTGCTTTATCTTGGAGGACCCTGGCTGTCTTAGCGTATCTCATCAAAGTGCCTAATGAGGAAAGCTTCCAGGTCAACATCTCCCCATCAGAATGTGCGGTGACCCCCATTTTTTACAAATGAGTAAACTGAATATTCGCCAAGAGGGTAACTGTGTCCACATAGCAAGTTAGCAACAAAAGCAGGACTCAAAAAAAAAAAAAAATGGCGTAGCTTCATTGGAGACAAATTATAGAGGCTGCGATGTCTTTAAATTTAGAAAACAAAGTTAGCTCCTGCCAGAATTTCAAGGCAGTTCTGACGTCTTCTGAAAGCCACTTCTCCCGTCCAATTTTATTCTTAAAGTAGGAAGCAAAAGCTCGCAGGGACACTCTGGTGCGTCTCCCCTTCCATTTATCAGTATTTTTGCCTCTCATTATACCCATGGCCTAGTTTTCTGGGGCTCTTTAGATGTCAATGAGCGTATTACACTAGGTATTGTCCTTGAAACTTTTTGAAGTTCTTCAGGCATTATGAATGAGGTCTCAAACCCCAGCTGAGTGCCACCAACTACTTTGGCTCTGCTCTATTTCCTTAAGAAATCTAAAGGATGGCATTCCCATCTTCCAAAGCAGAATCTGATAAAGAGAGGCCGCCCTCATACTGAGACATTCCCCCCTCTCTCAGAGGTAGCAGAGAAGTTGCTAAAATGGACTTTAATTGTGTAAGATGCCAGTGTCTTCTTACCAACAGAAGGCAGGCTGGTAGCTAAGGAAGGACGGAGCATGATTTGGGGGAGGCAGGACCACTGGTGCTGAACCTGGGGAAGGTGTGGGTGAACGTTCTGCGTTATATTTCCAGGCTGCGCTGGACAGGGAGGCAGAAACCAGCCAACCAGAGCTTTCTACATCCTGGGCACACAGCAGAGGGACGCTGGATTCTGTGTTTGGATCCATATCTCTGGTTATGTATGGGGCTTTCAGGAGGGGACCTGGGTCTGTGTTGTCTCTTCTGCTCTGGGCTTTCACCAACCCAGTATAAACATGGTTAGCAATTCTCGGCAGAGTCCCTTGAAGCTGTTTTGGCATCTTACAGGGTTGGAGGGAAAGATGGAGGGAGTTTAGCTCCAAGGTTTGGAAGGGAGTGTGTTGTGCCAAGGGCTTGCTCCTGAGTGGGTGGAGTGGGTTCATGAAATCTAATTTAAGGGACTCCAAGAAGACCCACTCAAGCCCCAAAATACCACCCCTTAAGACTTGGAAAATGTCAGCTTCAGCATCCATCCCCATGTGTCCACCACGTCTTTCTACAACTTCCTGTGAGGGGGCAGGATGTTAAGTCTATAACGCTCCCACGAGGGCAGTTTCCTCTGGCCAGCCTTTCCTCTCAATTGTGGATAGGGGGTGCTGGGGTGCAGAACTGAAGCCAAGAGATGCAGAGAAGTGGCCTTCGCTGCTCGTGGCCATTGGAAGCTCCTTCAGCTGCCTCTGGGTTTCTCTAATATACCAATATGCATAACCAGTGTTGGTGTTTCAACAAGTTGGGGGACAATGCAAGGTTGTATTCCTTTTGACATTCAACTTTTTAAAAGCGGGGCATCTGGAGCTAGCCAGTGTGGACTCACATCCCAGCTCCACCATTTACGAGCTCCATGACCTTGGATAATTTACTGAACCCTTTCCATCTCAGACTCCTTCTGTGTAAATGGGAGCACTTATACCATTGGCTTATCTGAATGATGAAGTTAGAAGTACACCTAATAACACACCTTTCTCTTCTAGTGCTTGCACATAGATGCAAAAAAGTCATTATAACAGTACAATGATGGGAGGCAAAGGAAAGAGCTTCTGATAACAAAGCCAGACCACTTTGAGTGACAAAATGAATGTGTATTGGATTGTAACCCCAAGTGTAAAATAAATATCCGTGAGTCCACACTATCATAAATTAGTGATTGAACAAGTAAAAAAATGGGGACTAGAGACAAATATCCTGTACAGAAGAATTCCAAATAGTTTAGGTAGACAGTCTATCCTCAAGGAGGCAAGAGCATAGCCCACTTTTTAAGTATGGGTGGCACACAGTGACTTCCTTCCAAGAAGGACAGTTTAAAGGGGGAGGGCACTTCCTGCGCAATGGAGAAATCTGACAAAGACTAGCTCAACCAGCCGATCAAGGTTAAAATCAACAGTGATAAATCATGCTGATACTATTTGCCCTCGATGTGATGGGATAGAAATGGGGGTCTATGGTAGTCTTCCTCCCCCAAATCCAAAACCCCAGTCTAATCAAGAGAAGAACACCAGACAAGTCCCGAGAGAGGGGAATCCTACAAGATATGTGATCAGTATGCCTCAAAACTGCCGTGGTTATCAAAAACAAGGAATGTCTGAGAAACTGTCATAGCCAAGAGGAGTCTAAGGAGACGCTGACTACATGTGCTGTAGTATCTTGGATGGGATCCTGGGACAAAAAAAGGGACACTAGGTAAAAATTAAGGAAATTTGAATAAACCATGGACTCTTGCTAATAATAACGTATCCATACTGGTTCATTTACGGTAATAAGTAACCAGACTAATCGAAGACGCTAGTAATAGGGGGCACTGGGTTCAGGGCGTTCTTTGTGTTGTCTTCTTAAATTTTCTGTAAATCTAAAAATGTTCTAAAAAATTAAATTTTTAAAAAGTTATTGTCATTATTATTAGTTCTTCTCTGGAGTTCTTTCTCCTGTGAGAATTTTAAGGCTCCCCTTAAATTATCCAAGAGTTCAATCCCAGTTGCTACCACTGTTGTGAAACAAGAAGGCCTGTTCTTTTTGGTTGTGGTTAGTGTGGCCCCCACGTGGTACAACTCGGGTGATCCGGCTGAGTTCTGGCTAGATGCTCATCTAGGGGAATACATATTAACTCGGAAAACGGCAACCGAGCAGTCTGACAGCACCCATGGCCACCAAGGAAACGCGTGTAGGTAAACCAGCTTCCAGTCCAGGCAAAATCGATCATTTCTTTCCCTGCCTGTATACATCTTGGCTGAATTACTCATCACATTGCATTTTCATTATTCATCTTCTCTGCCCATCTGTGGACTCCCCAGTGGAAGAGGGTTTTCTCATTTATCTTTGTACTTTCAGGACTTCATCCTAGCCTAGCACAAATGACTCAAAAATTGATGATTGAGTGGAAGTTTAAACTCACAATGCTGAAACCTAATTTGCCTGTGCCAAAACCGAAGAGATGGTGGGACAGATTGTATTTTCCAAAGATGCCGCAACAATAGCTCCCCTCCCACTTGCTCTTTCAGTGCGACCCTCACACTCATCGTAGCACAGGGATGTCTGTGCCCCTTCCCCTTGAAATGGGTGGACCTTTGGGACTGCCTTGACCAAGAGCAGAGCATGCTGCAGAAGTGATGCGTGTGAGTTTTGAGGTTGTGTCATAAAAATTTCACGTACTTCTCTGTCCTGCTCTCTTGGAATGCTCACCCTTGGAACCCAGCCGCCATGTTGTGAGCATGCCCAAGCACGGTTATGGAGAGATACCCATGGAGAGGAAATGAGGTCCTGGCTCACATCCTCAGCAGAGCTTCTAGCTGACGGCCAGCATCAAACTGCCAGCCATCTTGGAAGAGGATTCTCCAGCCCCCAGCCAAACTACTCCAGCTGATGGCATGTGGAACAGAGATGAGCCCTCCTATCATGCCCTGTCCAATTTGTAGATTCATGATCTAGTCAACGGCTATTGTTTTAAGCCACTATGTTTTGGAGTGTGTTACGCAGGAATGAATAAGAGGAACAGATGGATAAACAAAATTGTCAGGTGATTTAAAATAAGACTTGTGAGTTATTTTACCTTCCTTCCCATCTCATGCAAAAAGCCTTCTGACACTGGAGTTTATTTTTACCATCAGTGGGACTGACTGAGGCGGACAGAGTTACATTTGGAAGCGAGTAACCACAAGGATCTAAAAAATGATAATTAATGCATTTATCAATCAATTAATTCAGCAATTATTTGAGTACCTGTTGTGGTCTAAGCCCCTGGCTAAGTGGTGGGATATGTCAGTGACTGAGCCAGACATGGTTCTCTGTCTTCATGAAGCTTAACATTCTAGTGAGAAAACTAAATAATCAAACAATTATTTTAAATTAACAATTAATTTAATCACTGTGGTTGAAAGAACTGAAGAATATTTATCCTAGAAAATGGCTTTTCCAAGTGTCTAAGGATTGTGCTGTGATTCATGCACATGGCTTGGGCTTCCTCATGGTATCGTGGCTGGGAGGCCGCTCATTTCATACCAATGCTGTTCTGTGTGATCCCATCCCTTCCTTCCCTTCCCTTCCCTTCCCTTCCCTTCCCTTCCCTTCCCTTCCCTTCCCGTCCCTTTCCTTTCCTCTCCCTTCCCTTTCCCTTCCTTTCTCTCTCTCTGTCTTTCTTTTTCTATCTATCTATCTATCTATCTATCTATCTATCTATCTATCTATCATCTATCTATTTATCTAGGAGAGAGAGAGAGAGCGAAAGAGAATGTGCGCAGGGGGAGGACAGAGGGGAAGGGGGAAAGAGAATCTCAAGCTGACTTCATGCTGAGCATGGAGCCCGATGTGGGGCTCGATCTCATCACCCTGAGAGTGTGACCTGAGCTGAAACCAAGAGTAGGATGCTTAACTGACTGAGCCACCCAGGCGCCTCAGTTCTGTGTGTTGCTTTTCTACACCCCCATCCACAGGTGAGCTCCCAGCATGATCCACAGTAGGTGACTCTGTCCCCTGGCCAGAGGTGATTGGCCCTAGGGCAGACACCTGACTCAGGCAGAGCCAATCACATTCTTGGATCTGTGGATAAGGCTTGTTAATGGTAGTGCTAGAGACGAATGTCCGGGGACTCCTTCTGATAAAATTGATCCTGAACCTGCTTGGTTCCTGCATTCTCTGAAGCTGATTCTCCTCCTCCTTTTCCTTCCATTTAGCCAACTCTTCCTCCTGCCTTTCCTCCACCTCTTGTTCCTCCTCCTCCTTCTTGATTTAATCAGATACCCTAGGATCTTTCCAGTTAATTTCCTTTTATGCCAAAGCTTCCCAGAGTTGGTTTTTTTACTCACAATAAAACCAAACCTTCAACTATTACAAATCCAAGAGGGATTATCCCTGTCTTTTAAGACTTTCAAAGGATAGAACTACAAGACCAAGGAACAGAAGCCACAGTGGGAGAAATTTCAGCTCAATACATGAAAGAACTTTCTAAGGGCTGGTGACATACACAGAATAGAGGTGGCGAGCTTCATATTCTTGGAGGTTTCCAAAGAAAGGCTGGTCATCCACTTAGATGTATTGTCATCTAGAAGACTGAAGCATTAATTCGAAGGTCCAGCTGGTTAATGATGACGATGATGATGGCAGCTAACAGTTTTGTGCACTTCCTATTTCCCAGGCACCATAATAAGTGTTTAACAGGCATTATCTCATTTTTTAAAAGGTTTNGCTAACAGTTTTGTGCACTTCCTATTTCCCAGGCACCATAATAAGTGTTTAACAGGCATTATCTCATTTTTTTAAAGGTTTTTTATTTATTTATTGGACAGAGATAGAGACAGCCAGCGAGAGAGGGAACACAAGCAGGGGGAGTGGGAGAGGAAGAAGCAGGCTCATAGCGGAGGAGCCTGATGTGGGGCTCGATCCCATAACGCCGGGATCGCACCCTGAGCCGAAGGCAGACGCTTAACCGCTGTGCCACCCAGGCGCCCCAGGCATTATCTCATTTAATCCTCACAAGGTCATTCATCCGATGGGGCAGATTTAAACTTGTACTTGAGAACCCACGAGCTATGCTCTTTAGTCTTAGGTGAACCTTATTCCACTCCAGCCCCCAAGGCTCATGGGATTTCAGGTCCTTTTCCTCACTCCACATCCCAGAAATGGCCCCCAAGTAAAAAGGGAAAGCAAAAACCTTGGGTAGGTGGGCCCTGAGTAATACAGAATATGTCACACGAAAAAAAAAAAATTCAGGCATCCTAGCTAGACACACTAGATTCAGAAGATGGTAAAAGCAAATGGTCCTCAGAGCACAGTGAGTCCCATACAGGTGTGGTCACTCACTGAATATATCCACCTGTGTTGCTGGATGTGTGCTCTTCTTCTTTGTTTTAAAGAATTTATTTATTTATTTGAGGAGAGAGAGAGAGAGAGCATGAGGGGAGGGGGAAGGGGCAGAGGAAGAGGGAGAAGCAGACTCCCAGCTGAGCAGGGAGCTCAATCCAGGAGGTGGGGGGGGAGGTTTCGATCCCAGGACCCTGAGATCTTGACCTGAGCCCAAGGCAGATGCTTAATCAACTGAGCCACCCAGGAGCCCCTCTTCTTCTTTTCTTTTGTTACACCTTCCAATTTGAACATTTACCTGAATCATTTCTACTCTTTCTTTTCTGAACTCGGTAAGCTTTATGATAATAATTATTATTGTTGTTTTGTTTATCTTTGCAATGCAGAGCCTCCCTCCCCGTTCTGAGTGATTCATTCTGTGTTGGATATTGCTGCTGACAAAGGGCGTGTTTGTGTGGGGGAGAAGATTTGAATTGCCAATAGTCTGTTTGATGACTGTTTCCCAGAAGCAGGCATGATTAAATTCAGCAGAAGTTTCTTTTAGAAATGTGCCTTAAAAAAAGATCCCCAAACTCTACCTGATCATTTATCATTATTTTAAATCATAGGGAAAATTGAAGGTTCCTATCATTTCCTTAATTGAATAAAGGAGACAGACTTGGAAGGATCCTACTGAACGCTGAACAGACTCCAAGCTCCTAATTAGAGCATTCACCTGCAGAGTTCCCTTTGCAGAGGTGGCTCAGAGCCCTGCTTCTCTCCCCACCTGTCCCTGACGTGCTTCTGCATGCCTAGCAGGCTAATGCCGAGGCCAACCCAATGCGAGATTCTTTAATAGAATACTTAAGCCCATTCCTGTTGTGGAGGGAACAGCAGATCTTCTGAGAATCTTTCGAGCTTTTCTTAAGCCTATTATGATGTTTCCAAGGAGATGTAGTCCAGCAGAAGGCAAAGGGTGGTTGTTGTCTGGTGTTGGGACCTTGTTTACTGAACAGGGTTTGGAAACTCATCTCTTTATTATTCACCTCCGCTTTCCAGACCAGGTGGTGCTTGAGTTTAGGGAGGAATTGTGTGCCTTCCACGTATTATGTTTCTGAAACTCCCAGCTTTGTGGCCTTCAAATAAGGATTTTCAGAGAAAGAGAAGTGGGTTAAAATCTCCAGACCTGAGGGTTCTGCTGGCTTGTCATATAGACACTGGCCCCTTAAAGACTGGATGAAGTTTGGGTCCCAGACAGGGGATGACGAATACATCTGGGGGGTCCCTGGATGATGTTGATAATAATAGCTAAAACGTACTGAGTGCTTAACTATAAGCTAGGCACTGTGTTGGGGAGGGAGAAATACAGGTTAATATTGTGCTTCCATTGTTAACAGAGAAGACAAAACCAGGGTTCTCTCCATCCCTGAACCATCAAGAATCTTCTCTAGCCATAGAGAATAAAATTGTGGCTACCACAATTCTGGTTACATTTGCTAGAACCACAGGGCAACTGTTTTTAGGAATATGGACACCACTGAATCAGGGGGCAAATAACACAACAGATTCCATGACCCTGGGGACGTATCTTTTTTGTTTTTGCTCACTGTTGATTTTTATTACCTAACTTCGAGCCTCTCGTGTAGAACCGGAGTCAGGAAACTTTTTTTGGAAAGAGCCAGATAGCAAACATTGTAGACTTTGTGGGCCATGTGGTCTTCCTTGCAACTATTTAACTCTGTTCTTGTAGCGCAAAAGTAGCCATCGGCAATAAGAAAACAAAGAGGTGTGGCTGTGTTTCAATAAAACTTTACTTATAAAAGGAAATGTGTTTTGAGGACCATAGTGTTTGCTGGTTCAGAGACGGCACAGGGTAGGTGCTTCATGAATATTTGTTGAGAAAGTAAATCTAAAGTAGGTCCAATAAATGGAACTGGAGACACAAAACCAATCTTTACAAACAGTTTTTAATGGTCAATACCTGATTCTTGAAAGCATTTTGGAAAATATTAATAGTACATTAAGAAGAAAATAAAAATCATGACCAAAAGATAGCCTCACTTAATAATTTGGTGTCTTTATTTCTTTTTAGTCATTTTCTTTGAATGCCTTTCTAAAATTCAGGGTCAGCAACTAAAATTTTAACGTATTATGATATGCATTTGCTATGTTTTATGGAAGGTGACAGATGAAACTGGCTTCCTTTGGGATGTATCAAAAGGGGCAAGTCTTCTGTTCCTGGGGATCGGAAGATCACCCTGAAGTCAGCCCAATCACCTCTACCCCGTGACATCCAAAAGGAAGATTTAATTAAGAAGCTCAGTAGAGTTTTGGCATTGAGTGCTGGGTTGCTTGTGTGTGAGGTAACTTATCGATCCCACACGGGGCATTTCCTCTCTGGTTCAAGCTTGGGAGTGCCTGGGACGCATCTGCAAAGGCCAGAACATTCTGAGAGGGTGTTACTTTAAAATGGGCCAAGAAGGGCTGTGATGAATAGTTGGGCCATAGAGTTAATAAACTGGGGTGAGAGAGAGCCATTGGGACTTGTTTATTTCATGATATGGAGAGCAATGATCTTCCAGTCGCCCTCCCCCAGTACACACACACACACACACACACACACACACAAACACACACACACAGCATGAATCATCCTTGGGGGTGTTTGACCTGCCCTTGTCTGATATGATCTCATAACCTCTGTTGCTGTACACAGTCAGTGCTCTGCTCACCCCATCTCTTTCCACCACTGCCCTGTCTCTGCACACACATCATCGGCCCTTGTACTTACAACCCCAAGATCAAGAGTCATATCCTCTGCCGACTGAGGCAGCCAGGCACCCCTGTGTTGCTCACTTTCGGAAGCCAGCAAGCCCATGGTCATCTAAAACAGTACTAAAGGATGCTAAGAAGCGTCTAGTGCTCAGAAGACCTCTAGAACTGCCAGGCAAGTGATGACCACCTCTTCCCAAATCTGGGAATGGGTAACCAGTAGCAAACCCTTATGTTTTAAAACTCCAAAATGATGGGTATTTGGTGTGATGGGAAGAGAGGTGGCCGAATCATGTGCACGAGGCACATTTGATATGCGTCCATCTGGGCTTTTGCTATTCTTGACGATGACTACACAGAATTCCACCCCCTACCCTGAACACCTCCTCTGTTCTCCTCAAAGGCCTATGACGGCCATTTACCAAATATGCTGTACCGTGTCCCCTTTGAGCAGCTGGATGCTCCATCTGGGAGCCTCCCTTCCACACTGGGAGGGAATGAACACAGGGGAAGAAAGGGGGAGCGGTGAAGTGCCCATCAAGTGCCTTGTCCTCTCTCTTCAAGCCCTGATTTATTCCACCCAACAACGCTGTTAGTAGACGGAGCATCTATATATTATGAATTGGGATGGGCTCTTTTTGTTGACAATGACATTTCCCATGGCTGCGTCTGCCCCTTTTAAAGCACTTGAAACAGTGCCTGATACAAGGTAAGCACCATGTAATTGTCAGCTATTCCTCTCCTCGCTGCTGGTGTTCCTTTGCTCAGCAGGGCTGTGGGAGCAGCAGCGTACTTATGAGCATCCGCTGTGGCCTCAGACACACTTGCATTTGAGTCCCAGCTCTGCCTTTATAGGCTGAGCTCTCTTGGGCATGTGATTTTCCGATTCCTAGTTCCCTCACCTGAGAAATGAGGGTGATGATAGAATGTCCATAATGGAGTTACTGTGAATGTGCTCAGCCCAGAGGAGGGTCATTCTACAAGATCCTGGGCTGGCACAAAGACCTTTCGCTAGCCAGAGGTGTTTGCCAGCTAGCTCTGCCAGCTGCGGAAAACATCTGGTCAACTATTCCTTCTGTAAGTATTGATGGAGTGTCTTTAATGTGCTTGCTGGTGTTCTGGGCACTGGGGAATCAGTTGAGAACTTACACCCCAGTTAGGAAGGAAGTAATAATAAACATGTCAACAAGTAAGAAAAGGAATAAATAATTTTAGACAAAAATGAGCATTATGAAGGAAATTAAGCTGGATGGTATAAGAGTAATAGGAGGCAGACAGAGGAGGGCAATATTAACAGGGCAATCTAGAATGAGGGATGCCACTTGAGATGAGGATGACGAGAAGGGCCGGCCAGAGAATGGTTTGGGAGCAGAGGACAGAGGAAATAGCAGGTGCAGATCTGAAATGACTTTCTGGCTAAAGTCCCCATTCACTTCTTTTTTATTTTTTTAACGTTTTTTTTTTATTATATTATGTTAGTCACCATACAGTACATCCCTGGTTTCTGATGTAAAGTTCGATGATTCATTAGTTGTGTATAACACTCAGTGCACCATGCAATACGTGCCCTCCTTACTACCCATTCACTTCTTAGTCCCCACATTCTCCTCTCTTAATAAATGCTAGCCTAACAGCGAAACACTCTAGACCAGGTCAGTCTGGGGATACCCAAGTTCCAGTGAGGGACTTGGGGATGAATGGTGATCTTCAAAATCAGCGAGTGCTGTTTGGGCTGCCGTTTAATTTTGGAAAGTCCTTCAGCCTGTGCTGGACTTCTGTCGAAAACCAGAGCCTTATTCTCCCCAAGAAACAGCCCCAGATGTGTATGAGCACAGATAAGTCTGAGCTCTGCTCCCTTCTAGCAGGTGAGGTAAGAAATCCATTAAATCATTCTGTAGGCTTCATCCCAGGGAGGGTCCAAGCTTCTGAGCCTCAACTGATGTAGTTAATGATCTAGAAATGGACTGCAGGGGGATTTATTCATTTAGTGAGTGTTTGTTGAGCACCTTGTATGTGCTAGGCAATCATCTGGGTAATGGGAGGGGGAAGATGAGCCACATGTATTGCTTGCTCTCAAGGAGTTCATTCTCTTGTGGGGAATCAAGTCATGGTTTTCACAGCTACTGGTTGTTTGGGTTGGGGCCATGCTGCTTCTTATCTCTGGGCCTCAGCTCTCACATCCCTCACTCCAGCAGGTGATGGGTGGAGTCTCCCTGGTACTGCAAGATCACAGGTGTACATGGGAAGCCAAAACAGGGCTGCACGACTACTGCAGCAGCAGAATCAGTGCCAGTGGTCGGAGGGAAGTCTTTTGGGAACGAGAGTCAATAGAATCTTATGTCGTTTATAAACTTGCCTATGGATTGAAACAGGTCTGGCTTCTTAATTAAGGAGAAAAACCTTCTGCCATGCTCCCTGAGGTGGATTCTCTGGTCTTTATTTTTTAAGTAAAAAAAAAAAAAAAAAAGGCATAGTCTCTGAACTTATGTAAGTTTCCCATCAAATTTCCCATTGGATTTGGAAACACAGTTTTATAAGTAAATTGAAAGAGAGGCTGTACTCCTTAGGAACCCACATGAACTCACTACGCAAAAGCCATTCACTGTTCATCCGACAAATACATTTGGAGCATATCTCATGTGTATGTGCTTGATACCGTTTTAGGCACTGGGGATACAGCACTGAATAAAATTGTTAAATTATTTTTTTTTCATCTCTCATGGTATTTACATTCTAGAGGGAATGGGAGGGAGTAACAGATAATAAACAAGATAAGTAAGTGAACGATATAGAGAGTAGGATGATGGTAAGTTATGTGGAGGAAAAGCAGGGAAGGGAGTAGGGATGCTGTGCTTTCTTTACTTGTTTTGGGGTTTAAAAGGGTCCTCAGCTTGGAATGAGGACTGACTGTTCAAGGATCATGGAGTCTCTTTTTGGTGTGATGAAAATGTTTTGTAGCTACATGGATTCGTGGTGGCTGTACAGCATTGTGAATGTACTCAGTGAAGTGAGCAGCACATACAAAATAGGTAATTTTATGTTACGTGAAAGTTTACCTCATAAAGAAAATGCCACCAGGGAAGGACTTGAAGAAAGTGAGAGAGTGAGTCCTTTTTTTTTATTATTTTAATTTTTTTAGACGACTCCATACGTGAGATCATACTTTTGTTGGAAATTTCTGGTGGCCCGCATCTGCTGGGGTTACCCACGATGCAGGACCAGTGCTACATGACCCTACAGTCATGGCCAGGGTTGAAATAACTCTTTAAGTGAAGCAGGGGGCAGCCTGCCCCAGCAGACACTCACAGGGGTCTTCTGAGAGGAAGATGAGTAATCTGACAGGTTGCACCACTACCTAAAGGAATGTATAAATTGTTGCATGCAGCTTGACCAAATTTATTTGTGTGTACGTGTCTCTGTGTGTTTTCCTGCTACTGAGTAGGTGGGAAAATCATGAAAAAGACCAGATCAGTGATAAAATAATCTGCATTTTATCTGTGTATCTGAGGAGTAATGTGTGAGACCCCAAATCAGTTCTGTATGTTCACTATTTTGGAGAGGCTGGGGAACGATGACAGTCCTGAGCTCCTATAAGGTTTACTAACAGGTTTATGTCCTTAAAAAATTAGAATCTCCAAGCTCCCAGAAAGTACAAGAAAAATTGTTTTGGTTGTCTAAATAGTAATAGGCATGTTGGGGAATGCAGCAATCAACTCTGGCTCCTTTGGGGGCAGTGGGGAGAATGGGGGAGGTTACTTTGTTTTCATCCACCACTGATAGAGATATTTCTCTGGGTAGCATCTGCACTCACCAAACTTCTGGAATGTACCAACAACCTGCTGTGCTGTTTGGACCAAGACCACTGTCAGGAAGTGAGACATATAAGGACTGTCTCGTGGGAGGGTGTTTTTGCTCAACTAAATTCCTGTTGAATGTATTAATGTGTGGGACAATAACAAACCACCCTACACTCTTAATTTCAACAGTAAAAGTATCTTTGCACAAAGACCCAGATGCAGGTATAATGATATGACATTGTAATGGGAAAATATTAAATACAACCTGTTTGTCTATCAGAAAGCTGCTGAAAAAATTATGGTTCATCCAAATAATGGAATAATATCATAATACAGTTGACTCTTGAACAACCCCGCAGGCTTAGGGATGCCGACACCCTCGTGCAGTCAAAAATCTGCAAACAGGGCACCTGGGTGGCTCAGTTGAGTGGCCGGCCCTTGATTGCGGCTCGGGTCATGATCTCAGGGTCCTGGGATTGAGCCCCTCATCGGGCTCCACCTGCTCTGCGTGGAGTCTGCTCGAGATTCTCCCTCTCTTTCTGCACCCCCCAAATAAATAAATAAATCTTAAAAAAAATCCACAAATAACTTGGGACTCCCCCAAAACTTAACTACTCACAGCTCACTGTGGGCCAGAAGCCTTACCAATAGCATAAGCAGTCAACATGCATTTTGCATGGTACGTGTATTATATGTACTGTATTGTTACAGTAAAGGAAAGAAAATGTTAATAGGAAAATCATAAAGAAGAGAATACATTTATAGCACTGTACTGCATTTACTGAAAAAAAATATCTCTCTATTAGTGGACCCACTCAGTTCAAACCTGTGTTATTCAAGGGTCAGCCGCACAGCTGTAAAAAAGGATGAAACAGATCCATGCATACTGAAATAAAACAATCTTTTGAATATATTAGAAGACCTCTGTATAGAGTATGCTTCCATTAGTATAAAAACCAGCCTGCGTATTTCTGTCGCTGTATCTCTGTCTGTTCGTACACCTACACTTCTACCTTTCTAAACCCATGTTTATACCTATCATGTTTGATTTAAAAAAAGCATATTTTTGGCGAGATTTATAGGAATCAAATACCCATTGTTGCCTTTATGGAGAAGAACTGGGGGTGGGTAGGAAATTGGAAACAAAAGGAGAATTACCTTTCATTTGAAATCTTTTCATTCTATTTGATTAAAAAAAAAAATTTGCGGATGCCTGGGTGGCTCAATTGGTTAAGAGTCTGCCTTTGGCTCAGGTCATGATCTCAGGGTCCTGGGAGGGAGCCCTGCATTGGGCTCCCTGCTCAGCGGGGAGTCTGCTTCTCCCTCTCCCTTTCCCTCTACCCCATCCCCCCTGCTACTGCTCTGTCTCTCTCAAATAAATACAATCTTTAAAAAAACTATTTGCAGATATTACTTAAATTATTGTTATTTTTAAAATTAGAAACTATTGGATTGAAACACTTGTTTTCCCGATTGAAAAAAAAAAATCAGCCACACACAAACACATAGTGCCTGCAAGAATTTCACATAGCGGCTAGAACACATATTTGGGGGACAGACTGTCGCGGTTTGAACCCTGGCCTTGATACTTAGTAGCTGCGTAGCCATGGCCAAGGCATTGAACCTCGCGGATCCTCAATTTCTTCCTTTATAAAATAAGAATAAAAACAGTAGCTACTTTATAGAGTTGTGGTAATGATTAAATGGGTTAACATATGTGCAAAGGTCTCAGAGCCGTACCTTGCACATACCAAGCACTCTGAGCGTGCTTAGATCATCGGTACAGTTCAGTAAGGCAGTGCTACGTCGAGGATGGAGACTAAGTTCAAGGAGGTTGGGTAATTTGCCCCAGTCATTCAGGGAAGAAGTGGTACAGCCGAGGAACTGGATTCTTTGGGCTTCACTGCTACCCACTTGCCCTCCGTGATTATCTGCATCTTGAATTCCCTCCCTTGGTGGCCAGTTTTCTATGGATTTCCAGTAGTCTGTGTGTGTTGGGATGATATGTGGAAGGTGGGGCTGAGGGCAGCTGTGCCAGAATGTGGGGTTGGCTGAGGGCGTGTGTTGTGGGCAGGGGTGGTGGAGAGGAGACTGGGGACTTGGAAGCCTGGCCTGGCCTTTGATGAGAGAATGGGATTGCTTCCTCTTCTCAGGGGGCGAGGGAGACAGGAAGCAGATGAGACAGAGCACTGTGATGTGTTTCATTATGGGGTGTGTGGGGAGGGGAGGGACACTTGGATACCTAGTTCCACCATCTCCTGGGCCTTGTGGATACAAGTTCAGGGATAATAGGTGAATCATTCACCCACCAGGCAACTGGAGCTTCCAAAATAAAGTATTCTTCTTCCTACCACTTCTGACAAGTGCCTCTGTGTCTCTGTAGTCGATTGCAACACTGGCCATATGCTCTTCTGGTCAAGAAGTGCAGCCCATTTATCTAGCCTTTGAATCAGAGATGTCCATATGATTTGTTTTGGCCAACAGAAAGTGGTAGAAGGGACAGTGCCCGTTCTGAGCCTAGGCCCCCTTGCAACTTCCTCTTAATATTTTTGAAACCCTCCACCACCTGTGAACAAGCCCAGGCCAGCACAATGGATGATGAGAGACAATTAATCAGAGATCCCTGTTGTCCCTGATACAGCCCTGCCCATCACCAGCCACATGAGTCCAGTCAACCCAAGCAGCCCCAACTGACCATCCACTGAATACGGATACACGCAAAACCCCACTTGGGATCAGCTAAGCCAGCGGAGGCCAGAGGAACCTCCCAGCTGAGCCCAGGCCAACCTGCCGAACCATCACGGAACAGTGAATGAAATAAATGGTTGATGTTTTAAACCACTAAGTGACGACGTCATTTGCTACATAGACACACTGATAGACGGACCACAGGGATGGGTTAGCAAAGCTCAAGTGGCCAAAACAGCCAGGAGAATCCAAGGCTTAGTTCTGAGAATTTTGATTTTGCATCTCTGACATCTAGTCAAGATTTTACGGGATAAGGAGCACTTTGATGTTAGAGTCTACTCGTCTCTTGTCATTGATTCTTCAAGTATGGCAGACTTTAGACCCAAGAAAAACCTGAACCCGAGCCTCTTTCAGCAACCCAGGGAAGGGGACAGTGTGGGTGGTTTGACCTGGTGGTTTTCAAGCTGTGGTTAGCTGCTTACAAGAAATGACAGAGTTGGGGCGAGGAGCTGGAGTTCCAGAACCTACCGTCCCCACCAAACCCCCCCAATCCCACCAACTCTAATCAGAGCATACTTTGTTTATATATACATTGATTTAAAAATATATATTTCTGTGTACTCACTGTGTTCTGGTCAAATATTTCCTAGACACTCTGCATGTGGGTTCAATGACAGAAAGACTCGTCTGGTTGAAAGAAGTTGGAAATCCTCTGCCAGGTTGTGTTTTCTGGGTCCTTTTCAGAAGGTGGAAGCATTTTCCTGGAAAGGTAATTTTGGCTATAGGTAGGAGCCATCTGTGTGTCTGCCAGGAGGCTGGCCTGGCTGGAGGAAGGACCAGGGTGGACCCCCTTGAGGTGGGGGTGGGTGGGGAATGCAGGACAGAGATTTTGAGGCATCTGATTGGCTCCCAAGGTCCCGCCAGGGTCCCCTCCACAGTTGCACCCTTGTGGGTCAGAGGGAGTCTTGAGCCCCAGCTCCTGGCCCAGCCCTGCCTGCTTCCTGGCACTCTTCCTGCTCCTCCCCCTCTGCACACCCAGAGTGTTCCTGCTGCCAGTGGCTGTGGCCAGGACAGAGCAGGCCTCCCTGACAATGGGGATGCTGACTGCTTCATTCTTCCCTCTGCTCCCCTCACATGCACGTCTTCTCCCCAGGGCCTGCTGTTGAGCAGCCTGGCCAGAGAAGGAGAGGCCTGCCCTCCTGCTCCCTTTGCTTTCTCTTCTCTCATCCATTTAGTGACAGATGGTCTGTGTTCTCTCCTGTTGGGTCTTGCCTTCACACACAAGGGGCAGAAGCTGGATAAGGATTCCGGAGATGGGGCTCAGGACACTAGGTCTGGGCTTCCCTTTCCTCAACCGTGAAGAGAAGGGGTTAGTTTTTATTTTTGTTTTTGGTTTGGTCTGGTTTTAGATTCAATATATAAGTGACATCATACCATATCTGCCTCTCTCTGTGTGACGCATTTCACTAGGCCTAAAACCCCCAAGGCTCCTGGTGAGCAGGGAGCCCAATGTGGGGCTAGATTCCAGGACCCTGGGATCATGACCTGAGCCGAAGGCAGATGCTTAACCGACTGAGCCACCCAGGCACCCCACTTAGGTTGTTTTCATGTTGTGCCTACTGTGAACAATGCTACAGTGAAAATGGGGAAAAATGTACTGTTCTTCATCTTTTTTTTTTTTTTTTTTGATCTATGTGTGACAGTGGTCGCCAACTACACTTCTCAGGTCATCATTTCACAGTATATATAAGTCAAGTGACAGTGAGGTACACGTCACACTTCCACAGGGCTATAGGTCAGCTACAGCTTGGTCAAACTAGAAAAAGAAGAAGGCGCTGGCCCCAGGGCTCCCCAAATTCATCTGGAGCCATGTGCACTGTTTGGTCGCATCAGGATGAAGCCTGCCTGAGGTTCTAGCCAGAAGCCTGCTCTCTCTATGTGACAAAGGAGATTAGCAGGTGTTTGGCAGGGGTTCAACACAGAGCAACACCAACCTGAGATGTCATTTTTACATAATAAGGATTTCAGAGAATTGAATGGGAGATGAGTTTCCCCTTTTGTGAATCTGTGTTTAAATGCCTCCTTCCCGTCCGCGTAAAACGACTAGCGTCTTAGGGACCTAAAGGAAAACACCGGACCCTATGGGACCTTCGATCTAAACTTATCTAATTATTTAATATCTGCACTCCATACTTCATCAGAGTCATTTAAATCGCCCTTGTTCTGTGTGGCACTGTGTCTGTCCCTGGCCAGTAATACCACCAGAAGCACTAAATGAATTCGGAAGTTGATCATGGGAGGGCTCTGCAGCTCCCGCATGAGCTTTCTGTTTCTCCTCCTGTCCACCTTTGTTCCTCTGACTTCTACGGAAGTCACGCATGGGAATACAAGCACGTCGATGTTACATGGAAGGGGCTTAACTGTTCTTAGACCCTGCAGTGAAAACGCAGAAGGTGTAAGTTCAACAGCACCAGGTGCTTTGAGACCCAGACTGCTCTAGAGGCTGGGGAAGCAGAAGTGAGAGGGACAAAGCGTCCTGCCCTCACAGAGCCAAAGGGGTAGCACACGACAGAGAAACGAATCAGTGGTGAGGGCGCATGGCACAACAATGGCCTCCAAAGTTGTCCACGTCCTCATCACCAGAACCTGCGATTATGTCGTGTCACATGACAGGTGGGAATTAAGGGGGCTAAGCAGCTGACCTTAAAACAGGGAGATAGATAATCGTGAATCATGCAAGTGAACCCAATGTAACCATAAGGACCCTTAAGGACCCATAAGGACCCTTAAGTGTGGAAGAGGGAGGCCAAAATTCGGTCAGAGAGACAGCATTATGAGAAATACCGACTGGCCATTGCTGGCTTTGAAGATGGATGGGCAACAGGAACGAAGGAAAGCTGGAAACCACTAAAAACTGGGAAAGCCAAGAAAATGGATTTTCCTTCAAAGCCCCCGGAACAGAACATAGCCTCACTGACACCTTGTTTTAGCCCACTGAGACACGTTCCGGACTTCTGACCTCCCAACCCGGAAGATCATAAATTTGTGTCATTGAGACCACAAACTTTTTGAGAGTTGCCTACAGCAGTCACAGGAAACTCACACAGATCTCTCGATTCCCCCTCTCTACTTCAGCGATCTCTTTCTTTTTCTACTTTTGAGAGCAGAGCAGTAACCTGTGATCTTCAGGGGTCTTGGCCATTCTCAGGGAGAGGCTGGACAATGTGTCGCTAAAGGAAACAGGAAGCAAACCTTCCTGTGTTTTTCCAAACAACAACAACAACAACAACAACAAACAAAACCCAAAACCCCAAAAAGACTCCCACATCAAACACGGATCCAATCTTAAGTGGCACTTGGAATCTCATTTTCTATCCCAGTGCTGTAGGCTCCCCCACTTAAGAGCCTTGCCATATGGCAGTGTTTTTCTGGGCTCCTGTGATGCAGACAGCCGTTTGACAAAGGCCGCCTCACTGAGGGTGCTGGGGTGTGCTCAGAGGTCTGATTTCAAAGGCCTTGAACTATAGCACCTCTGGTTTCTCCAGGTGCCTGTAGCCTATGGAGGGGTTACCTGCTGAGTGACCCATGAGAGCAGGGATGGCATGGTACCAGCCCCAGAGTTAAGAGGGTGGAATTCCTTTGTACTATGACTTAGATGTCCCTCCTGCTTTTTGTTTATTCATAGAAATTTTAATACATTTGTATTGTGATATATAACAGATATTCAGCAAAGTGAAAATAACCATACGTGTTCAGCTTCATGTAATACCACCCAGCAAACACCTGGGAAACCATTACTCAGGCGAGTGAAATAGAATATTTCTGGTATCCAGAAGCCCCCTTGTGCCCCTTTCCTATAACTACTCCCTCCCTCCTTCCCAAATGCAACCACTGTCTTGCCCTCTCCCATCTTTTTCTTTTTCAAATTTCAAAAACAACATCGTGAAAATTCAAACAATGTCAAAGTTAAAGGTGAATGATCATGTGGAGTCATTTCTTGTTAATAATTCCCCTTTCGATGAAAATTATTATGAAATAGTTCAAAGACAGTGCTATCTATAATAATACAAGTGACAGCTGGTACCCACCAACACGGCCTAAGGAATGAAACATGATCAAGGTGATTGAAGCCCCACGTGTTCCTTTTCCTAATCCCTCTCCTCCCCCAAGCTCGGTGTTTATTAACTCCGTGCATTTTGTTATATTTTTGCTACCTAGTGATACACTGTTTAGTTTTCCATATTTTCACACCTTATCCTACTGTGCATGTTGTCTTTTGCTCCACACTCCTTGTGAGATTCACCAGGTCGATACGTGAAGCTCTGCTCATCCATTTTAAAATGACTTCAGCCTCTTTGGATTTTTAAAAAGAAGGAGGAAATCTCTTTCATCTCTGTCCTATCCCCAGTCACTGTCATCAGAGGTAAAGGGAGGGAGGGGTTCGGCACATAGAAGTCCCCCTCTTTCTCTATGCACGCACATACCTGCAAAATCGGATCCTAAGAGCTGATAGGAGCCCAGGCTCTGGATCGGAACGCCAGCTCCGTCATGTAGCAGCTCTGTGACCTTGGGCAAGTTTCTTCCTCTCTCCAGGTTTTATTTCACTCAACTCTAAAATGAAATGATAAAAATAGCCATATTAAAATGTCGGTGAGCAGATTCAGTGAGATGATAGATGGTAAAGTTCTTACCTTAATAAGTGCCTGTATCAGGTGCTCAGTAAATGTTTGTTATTGTTGTTACGCTATTCTATAACATGCTTTTCCTATTTAACAATTTATCATGCCATCCTTCCACGTTTGTAAATATAAGACTGTCCTATAATGGGTAAACACGCACCCACGTACGCGCGCACGTGCACGCACGTGCAGCGTGCACGCACACACGCCCGCGTCTCCTCATATGCGCACGTGCACGCACACATGCACGCGCACGTGCGCCCACCCAGTACCTATAAAAGAAGTCTTGCTAGGACATTCCCGGTTCGTGATCAGTTGCAACCTATTTCGTTGGTCCCTTCGTAGCACCTCCGGCTTTTCCCTTCTGTAACCAGAGGGCCAGGCAGGTTGGAATACATTCATCATACACTGCAGGAGTTCTTAGCCATGTATGACAACCCTAGTCCCCGCAGTCCTCTAGACAGAAAATGATGGATTACTCAAGTTGGATCGAACATTTTTTTCCTACTGACCTCTCACTGATTTTCAGCATTTCTTTGATTACAAATGTAGGCAACAAACCCCAGGAGAAATAGCAATTCCTGTGACTTTGTCACCGTTGGAAATCGTAGCTATTTTCATATCTCATTTTAATTGTTGTGGAATCTACAAATACCCTTCAGGCTCATCACTTTTCTTGAAATTACACTAGTTTTTAGACCCACTGCTAGGTTTTTTTTCCCTTAATGTGCTAATAAAAAGTAATGTGTTCTGCAAACATATTGCTATATCACAAGTTTGTTTTAATATTTTCGTAATACATTTCAGTATGATTACTCTTTGTAGTCCAATGTATCTTGTTTTCTTCATTTAAAAATTATTATCCTAAGAGTCCAGAGTCTTCACCAAATTGTCAAAGGGACCCATGCTGCTAGAGAGATTATGAACCCCCTTCATCATAAAGAGGAGTCTAGAGCCAAGAGGAGAAGTCTTGCCTTTGTCACTTACTTCTTATGTCACCCTTATGTTCCTTTCACTTTTCAGGACCCCCACTACCTCATCTGTAAAATGAGGGCATCGAACTTCCTAGCTGTTCTGTGTCTAAAATCTTCTCCAGCTTAGTTAGACATGCTATATTTTCTAACTGATCACATTTTCTAAGTATAGTCAAAATTTGCCATATTTTTTGGCTGCTCAGAATCTGAGGTCTTTAGGTTTGAAGGAATCTTCCAAACGATGAGGGATAGTCTGCTTCTATGCACAGAAGCTGGAAATGGTGGGTACCTGCTTTTCTAGTCTCCCTGGCAGTGACCCATCAAATGACTCTATACCCAGCATAGACTTTGACTCAGAAACTGGTGAAGAAGGGGACCTTGTAGAATTTATCCTGGAGAGAAGAAGCAGCCACTTCCTTATTCTAGATGTGCAATGGTTGCAATTCTAGGGGCCACATTGGGATTCCCTGTTGATCGTGCTGGGCATGTACAGAGTCTTCACTGGAGTAACTCTAAGAACAAATCTTCCACACCGTGACTGGCTATGCAGCCTTCCAATCTGTAGTCTTCCAGCCCTGTTGGAGATAGAATAAACTACCCAACATCCTTTAAGAAAACTTCTTCCTTCTTTAAATAACCAGAGGGTTTCTCTTGCTTATAATATCAATTTTGGGCTTAACGGGTATGGTAAGGCATAAACCCCATCGTTTTGGGAATCCATGTCTGAGATTTCAGACTCTGAGTTTCTCTCTCCTTTTTGAAAGTCCCAATTAGTATGTGTGTATTATTTCCACAGCAAATGAATAATGGAGAATGATCATGGGAAGACCCATGGTGTGGTAGCCATTTTCCAAGATGGCATCCAATGATCCCTGCCCTCTCTGATATTCACATCTATGGGGACTCCCTTTCCAGAGTGTTCCAAGGTATACCAGAGTGGTCTTGTGACCAATAGCAAGCAGCAGAAGTGGGGGGTATCATTTCTGTTATTAGGTTACAAAAGATTGTGGCTTCTGTCCTAGGGGCTCTCTTACTCTCCTTCTGTCTTGGGTCACTCACTTGAGGGAAAGCCAGCTGTCATGTTGTGAGCAGCCCCATGGAGCAGCCCATGTGGTGAGGAAACGAGGCCTCTGACCAAAAACCAGTGAAAACTGAGGTTTGCCAACAAACTTGTGAGTGAGCTTGGAAGTAGATTTTCTACCTCATTCGAGTCTTGGAATGACTGCAGCCCTGGCTGCCAGCTTGACTGAAACCTCACGAAAGACCCCGAACTAGACCACCCCGCTGAGCTGTTCCTAAGTCCCTGATCCCTAGAAAGTGTGTGAGGTAATAAATGTTTGTGATTTAGTTTGTTATTATTATTATTATTATTTTTAAGCAGGGGAGAGGGACAATCTGCTACACAGTAGTAGATAGCTCTGACACAAGGTTACATAAAATGTCCTTGCTAGTTAGTATGTGTAGCTCAGTGGATGCAAAGCATGATACATGAGGACGTTCGGGAATGCTCTATGGTTGGAGGAAAAAGAGCATGGCACGGAGTCAGAGGTGAGCCTGGATGGGCCCTGGGGGATGTGAACAGATCTATCAGCCATTGTAAAGACTTTGACTTTTACTCCCAGTGAAATGAAAAGCCAGTGGGGGGTTTTGAAGAGAGGAGAGATGTCATCCCACTTGCTTTGGCCACTGTGCTGAAAATGGACAGAAGGGGCAAAGGGTGGACTTAGGGCTGATTAGCTGTGGCGATGGTGACAAGTGGTCAGATTTTAGATGTGTTTTTGCAGGTAGAATCAGGGCCAGCTTCATGGGCATGTGACCTGCGATGTCACACAATCTCCCTTGCTCCAAAGGACCCCAGACTTGGTTTCACGCTCAGCTGTCGCCATCTTGAAATTCTTCATACCTCTGGGACAGGGGCCCTGCATTTTCATTTTGCCCTGGGCCCTGCAGATGATGCACCTGGTCCTGGAGAGCAGTGACAGGATTCATCAACAGATTGGATGTGGGCTATGAGAGGAAGAGAGGTGTGTGTGTGTGTGTGGGGATGGGGAACGCCAGGTTTTTGGCCTCAATTGAAGCTGGAGTTGCCACTGAGTGAGATGAGGAAAACTGTTTTGCAGGACGATTAGCACTAGGGGAAAGAGAGCTTGCAGGGAGAGAGGGACTCTTCTAGAACATGGGGTCCCTTGGGGACAATACTGGGCCTTGTCTGAGGAGGGTTTTCTCCCCCACAGATTTCCAGCAGAGAGGTGTCCCCATCCGGGTCTGGGTCTGAGTCTAGCCTGATCGGCATAACAACAGCAACAGCTGCGTCCTCCTTGGGGACAATGGTCTGACCTCAGAGGGACTGTGCAGGCACACGGACTTATTTTTAGAATATCTCATTTCTCCTCAACGGCAACTGGAATGTCTGCATGAACCATTCTGAGGCTGGATGTGAATGGCTGAATGAAAACCCTTAATTAAGAGTCAAAGACTTTAATCTGCCTATAACTTGGTTTTATTCCTAAATCCTGCAATTTTTTAAAAGAATAAAGGAATTGAGAGAACACAAAATGCCATCCAGTACAAAGCCATGAACATGTTGAGCCAAAAACAATTGTAGTCTCTTTGGCAGTTAAACTCTCCACTCTTCTGATCGCTGCGAGAAAATGTGTTTTTCTCTCCCCGTCTGAACAGCTCGCTTGCCAGTTTTGCTGACTCAGCACGAAATATACTCCTTTCCTCTGTCCTGCAAACACCCCTGCGCTCGGCTGCCTTGTCCACTTCTTTCCTCCTCTGCCCCCTTCCTCCCAGGTATCCCCCATGAGCCATCTAACTAAAATGAGGCTTCGCTTCTTTTTTTGGCCAGTGTAAAACAGAGGAAAAAAGTGCACTCACGTCTTTTTTTAAAGATGCGGATTCTCCACAATTTGTGGGAAGGAGGCAGGAGCTTCTGACAAGGGAGGTGGGGGGAGAGAGTGTTGTGTTGGAGATGCCAAGGGCCTGCCATGATTGAAAGGGAGGAAGAAAGCCCCTGAGTTTCTCAGATGTAAATAATGTGAGGTCTGCAAGCACTCACCTTTGGAGCCATCGGAGCTGTGGGGAGCTGGTGCAGCGGGGGCAACAGAATTGCTGAGACAGGCAGGAGAGATGCAAGCTTAGGGGCTGGGGCTTAACTCCCAGCTAGGAGAGCAGCTCATGAGCATGGCAGAGGAACTCAATCAATCGAGGAGAAGCTTCTAGGAGGACCGGGGGTCCCCCAGGCACACAGGGTGGGAGGGCTGTGGATGGGGACATCCTCCTTCACGTGACTTGAAAATTCTCCCTGCCACAAAGAGAATAGACTAGGTAACCTCGTAGGTTAGTAGTTGGGAAATGTTTTCTGTGCTAGGCAGGCAGTAGATATTTTAGGCTCTGGGGCCCGTAGGGTCCCTACAGGAAGTGCAACTACTCAGCTCTGCTCCTGTCCTATAAAAATAACCACAGACAGTATGTAAATGAGTGGGCGTGGCCGAGTTCCAACCAAACTTTATGGACACTGAAGTTCACATTTCATTTTTCATGTGTCATGAAATAGTCTCCTTTTGACTTTTTTCTCCCCCCAACTCTTTGAAAATACAGAAATCATTCTCAGCTTGCTGGCTGCACAAAGACGGTAGCGGGCTGGACATGGCCCTTGGGCACTAGCTTGCTGATCTCCCGTTTTATGCTTTGTATATGTTAACCGTTTAAGTCCTCTTAACCTGAAATAGTCACTTTGACAGATGAGAGCCCAGAGAGAAAAAGTAATTGCCAGTGATTGCTCTTACGGGTTGAATCGTGTCTCCACCTCCCCCAAATTCATACACTAGAGTCTTAACACCCAGTACCTCTTAATATCCAGAGATGCACCCAGGGAGAACACCACGTGAACATGAAGGGAGATCCAGGTGATGCCTCAGTAAGCCAAGGAATACCACAGATTGCCGGGAAATCACCAGAAACTAGGCAAGACCCATGGAACAGATTTCTCTTACGGCCCCCCAAAGGAGCCAACCCGGCTTAGTTTTGGAACTTAAGAACTGCGAGGGGATAAATTTCTGTTATTTAATCTACCCAGGCTGTGGTCCTTGATTATGGTGGCCCTGGCAAATGCACGCGGTGGCACAGCCAATAAGTGGCAAGTCTGGGGGTTTGGAGACAGTTTGACTTCAGAGTCTGGGTGCTTAACACTGTGCTCTTCATTCTGACTGTAGCTTTACAATAAAAATTAAATCAGGTGTGGTTTTGGAGCCTGACAGAACGAAATCCAACTCATGTCTGCAGTTTCTGTAGGCTGTGTGCCCTTGGGCAAGTTACTCAACCTCTCTGAGCCTTGCTTTCCTCATGCGTCAAGTGCGAATTCCCAGATGGCCATTTGATAAGGATGTCTTATCTATAAGATAGGTAAGATATATAAGATAACCTATAATGCAAATAATTTTAAAAAGCACATGGCACACAGTAGGTGCTCAATGGCTGCTAGTTATTTTTGTTATTCGCTTATATATCCTCAGACTGTTTTCTTACACCTTTTCTAGTCTCACCAGGTGCTGTGTTGTAGCCCCTCTCCGGGTAGGATCTTCGAGCCTTCCAGTCCTCAGCGCGGTACAGCAGGCTTGATGCTCTCTGTTTGGCCTTCTATACGGAAGGCCCCTAGTTACCTTGGATTAGGACACACCCTAGCGATGTCAGCTCAACTAATTTTATTGGGTAGCTCCTGAGTTCCTGATGATTCCATTGGAGAAAGTCATGGATAGGACATGACCTCCGGTTGACCCTGGGGCTGGCCAGGGCACCAGAGACTTCTCACCCCGCCCCATCCTTGAAATGCACAAGCTTTCTCATGGCGGGGGGGGGGGGGAGCCATTTTCGAGGACCCAGCTTGGAGAGCGTGAGCTCCTGTTCAGACCATCTGGACGTAGACGTGACTGGCCCCGGTTACGTCTTCATGAACTTTGAAGATCCTGGCAGGCCGAGTGGAGATCTGTTTGTTTTGCGGCGCCCAGCAGGAGCCTCGTTTGTAAGACCCTTTACGGATTATTCCTGCTACCTGCCCCCCTTTAGGGGCCTCTCTCTTCCCTCTCGCTCTGCCCTCCGGGCTCAGAACCAGTTTCAGATTCCCCGCCTTCCCCGGAGAGCTCTGGCGGTTTTGAACCCAACAGATACCCTGGGGCCGAAAACCGCCCGCTGATTTGATCCGCTCAGTTCACTGCTTAGCATTTGTGATGCAAGGAGGAGGTGAGGGGGTTCAAAAGGAGAGCTTCAAAGCCGTGAGGCTGTGGCGGGGGAGGCCTGAGAGCCAGAAAATAGCCTGAGGCCCTGGGTTGCAGAGAGAACGCCCGGATGTTCCCTAAAAGTCTTCCACTGCCTGGTGTGTGCTTACGCTCAGATCAGGGTCCTCGCATACTCTGACTCCAGTGAGGTTCTAATTTGGGTTCTCGAGACGAGATAGAACTCATTTGAGGGAAGAGAAAGTTCTGTGCTCCCATTCCTAGCCATGAATTCCTGGGTAGAATTCTATAAATGGACTCTTTTCCAACTGGACAAGCAGCAGAAAGCAGAACACTGGCAGAACCAGGCTTGGACTCCAGGCAGGTGAGTTTTGATTGGGACGCAGAGTGTAGACAGTGACAGTGGCCAGAACCCCGAGGAAACTGCTTGTGGAATTATGGCCCTCAGTGTCGGTCGTAGGTAGGACCTCAGTACCTAACAGGGGAACGTGCTGGAGAAGGGGAAGAGAGACACATGAAGAGAGGAAAACAGCAACCGACTTGGCAGAATCTAGACAGAAACCCTGCCTTCAGCCCCACCGCTGCCACTTTGCAGCTGTGTGATCTTGAGGAAATTACTTGGCCTCTCTGAGCCTTAGTGTTATAATCTTTAAAATGGAATTAGTAACAGCTACCTCGTAGAGTTGTTGTCAGGGTTAAATAAAAATATAGGAATAATAATACAGATCTTTCAGGGTTGTAAAAAGACTAACAGGACACCTGTTTCAAACTGGGTGCTCAATAAACGGGAGTGAGGAACGCCTTTGGTGCTCTGCCCAGATCCGCTCAGATCCCATTTTTGTGTGACCCTGGCTTTGGTCTGTTTCCACTTCCAGCAGCTCACGCCTGCAGCTCTCTCTTGGAGAGACTGATGCCCTTGGGTTAAGGAGCCTGAAAAGGCAAGTACCTGGGAATGTGTGTTCCCACAGAGCAGACTTAAACCAATGGCAGGTGAAACATTGCTTGGAACGACTCTGAGGTGTGAGTCCCACACTTCTGAGTCCTCCTGCGGCATCAAACCAAAGCTCCCTTGGTGCGGTTCTGCCTGGGTTTGCATTCTTGCTTGATCAACACTCTCCTGCCCTGTCCTGCCTCCCCTCTCTCTTACTGGTTTCTCCAGAGCATTCCTTTAACGGATCCCTTGCACACGAACCCTGCATCTGGGAAACTCAATTTAAGAGCCACAACACTTTTCGTGTTAAATGCTAGTCCGAGTTTGAAGCCTCTGGAAGGAAACCAATCAACAAACAAGACAAGACACCAAAGTCCTTTTTGCATAAAAAAAATAAAGGACAGATCTCTAAGCAGAAGACAAAGGTGAGGTCCAAAAAGAAATCGTTTTGGGGAGAGATGAGATCAAGGTTCTATCTAGCTTGTAGAACTTGAGCCAGAAGACTGAGTTTGGAGTTTTGATTCAAAGGTTTTTCGCACTCCAGGGAGGGAATAGGGGAGAAAGAGGGTCGTTTGGACTTCATCTACAGTGAAGAAGGGTGGGTGGATAAGAGAGAGGTAGCATTTCCTTCTTGCACGTCGCCTTTTATTCTTCCGTTACCAATCAAGGTAGTGGCTTCAGTAGAAATTGTGCAGGAGAAAGGAGAGGTGGAATCACCAGGTATTTACAAGCCATCTACATGATTGATTTATTGTGCCCCCCCCCACACACACACATCGAGATACTTATTGAGCAAACATGTATAAGCAAATAAGCACGAAACAACCATGTAACCTGTCCTGTGGCTCATACTGCCTTTTACACCTTCATCAAAAATCAATGGACTGTATGTGTGTGGATCTCTCTCTGAACTCTATTTTCCGCGTCATTGATCAGCGCGTCTACCCTTTCGTCAATAGTACCCGTTGTACTGCTGTGGCCGGGAGCTCTGGTACAGTGTTAACGAGGATTGCTACCCTTGCCGTGTTCCTGACTCTAGGGGGAGAGTGCCATGGCTTTAGACTCCTGCCGCTGAGCACGATGTTACCTGTAGGGTAGTTTTTAAATTTTATTTTATTTTTTATTTTAATTAATTAACTAATTAATCTTATTAGAGTGTGCACCTGTGCATGCAAGGGGGAAGGGGAGGAGAGGGAATCTTTTTGTCTGTCTTTCAAGATTTTTATCGAAATTCCATTTAGTTCACTCAGAGAGTCACGCATAGTGTAAAATTAGCTTCAGGGGTAGAATTTGGTGATTCATCGGTTGCATACAACACCCAGTGCTCATTCCATCAAGTGCCCTCCTTAATACCCATCACCCAGTTACCCCATCTGCCCATCCACCTTCCCTCCAGCACCCTTGGTGTGTTTCCCTATATTTAAGTCTCTTTAGGTTTGCCTCCCTCTCTGTCATATGCAGGCTCCACGCCCAGCGTACAGCCAGACGCGGGGCTCGATCTCACAACCCTGAGATCAGGACCTGAGCCGAAATCAAGAGTCAGGTGCTTAACGGACTGTGCCATCCAGGCTCCCCTGAGGGAATTACCTTTAACTCCTGTCTAGTTGAGAGATCTTACCATGCTTGGACACTGAAATTTTGGACTGTGTTTCCTGAGTCTGTTGATCAGATCACGTGGTTTTCCCTCTTTAGTCTTCTTGCTACGGGGAAACACGTAGATTGGTTTTCAAAGGCTGAACCAAATTTGTGTTCTCAGGATAAACCTGATTTAGTCATGATGTTTTGTCATTGCTAGATCTCCGATGATATTTGCATCCGTGTTCATTGGGAACATTGGTCCATAGCTGCACTGTACGANCTTAATACCCATCACCCAGTTACCCCATCTGCCCATCCACCTTCCCTCCAGCACCCTCGGTGTGTTTCCCTATATTTAAGTCTCTTTAGGTTTGCCTCCCTCTCTGTCATATGCAGGCTCCACGCCCAGCGTACAGCCAGACCCGGGGCTCGATCTCACAACCCTGAGATCAGGACCTGAGCCGAAATCAAGAGTCAGGTGCTTAATGAACTGTGCCATCCAGGCTCCCCTGAATTTTAATTAATTAACTAATTAATCTTATTAGAGTGTGCACCTGTGCATGCAAGGGGGAAGGGGAGGAGAGGGAATCTTTTTGTCTGTCTTTCAAGATTTTTATCGAAATTCCATTTAGTTCACTCAGAGAGTCACGCATAGTGTAAAATTAGCTTCAGGGGTAGAATTTGGTGATTCATCGGTTGCATACAACACCCAGTGCTCATTCCATCAAGTGCCCTCCTTAATACCCATCACCCAGTTACCCCATCTGCCCATCCACCTTCCCTCCAGCACCCTTGGTGTGTTTCCCTNCCTCCAGCACCCTCGGTGTGTTTCCCTATATTTAAGTCTCTTTAGGTTTGCCTCCCTCTCTGTCATATGCAGGCTCCA
Organism: Ailuropoda melanoleuca; assembly: GCF_002007445.2. NCBI lineage: Eukaryota > Metazoa > Chordata > Mammalia > Carnivora > Ursidae > Ailuropoda > Ailuropoda melanoleuca. The sequence goes on from NC_048227.1 coordinate 27,637,321, forward strand.
CGCCCAGCGTACAGCCAGACGCGGGGCTCGATCTCACAACCCTGAGATCAGGACCTGAGCCGAAATCAAGAGTCAGGTGCTTAACGGACTGTGCCATCCAGGCTCCCCTGAGGGAAATTACCTTTAACTCCTGTCTAGTTGAGAGATCTTACCATGCTTGGACACTGAAATTTTGGACTGTGTTTCCTGAGTCTGTTGATCAGATCACGTGGTTTTCCCTCTTTAGTCTTCTTGCTACGGGGAAACACGTAGATTGGTTTTCAAAGGCTGAACCAAATTTGTGTTCTCAGGATAAACCTGATTTAGTCATGATGTTTTGTCATTGCTAGATCTCCGATGATATTTGCATCCGTGTTCATTGGGAACATTGGTCCATAGCTGCACTGTACGATACACTAATCCCTACCCTCATGTGCAATTTAAATTTAAAATAGATTAAATTATTGAAATATTACATAAAATTAAAAATTGGTTTCCTCACTCACAGTAGTCATATTTCAAGGGCTCGAGAGCCACATTGAACAGTGCAGATGTTTCCACTATAGCAAAAAGTTCTTTTGGACAGCATACCTCTGGTTTTCTTTTCTTTTTTCCTCCCTTCCTTCCTCCCTCCCTTCCTTCCTTTTTTCCTTCCTTCCTTCCTCCCTCTTTCTTTCTTTCTTTCTTTCTTTCTTTCTTTCTTTCTTTCCTTCCTTCTAATTTTTTTTTGCCTGGTTTGGTGTTGGTATAATGCTTGCCTGAAGAATGAACTGAAAAGCCTCTCTTCCTTTCCTATTTCCTGGAAGATTCTGCATAGATCTAGAAATAGGGGAATATGATTTATCTCGGGGACTGTTCCGTGTGCACTAGAAAAATCCGTGCATTCTCTTGTTGGGTGGCGTGTTTTATCCACGTCAGCTAGGTCAGTTTGGTTGATAACATTGTTCGAGGCTCATATCCCTACTTGTTTTCTTCCTCCCTGTCCTAGCAAGGAGCACTGAGCAGAGTGCTTGTCTCCCCCTGTCCTTGTGCATTCATCTATTTCAGTTTTATCCTATCTTCCCTTCAGATATTTTGAAACTCTTTTGTTATATATATAGACAGAGACGGGCTGTGTCATTGGTAAACTGATCCCTGCATTGTTACGCAACTGTCTCCTGCCCCGGGGGTGGGGGGGGCTGCCCAGGGTCTCCACCTGTGCCCCGGGCTCAGCTGCCTCGCTCCATCCTTTCGAGGTTTTAGTACTGTTGGGGAGAAGGATCTGGATGTGGGCTTCTGCATTTACCCCAGCAGTCTATATTCAGTCTAGGACTGGACCACTGAGGACAGCTCTTTCTAGCTTCATACCCGGCTTCTGATCTTTGTCCCAAGCACCCACTGGAGGGCTACAGAGGAGAGCCTGTGAATGGTGCAGGCTTCCCTGTATGTGATTCTCAGGGGCTCAATAAGCTTAGGCCAGCGCACACTTGGCCTTTAGCAATTTGTTCCAAATTTTAGCTGAATTCTTCTTACCCACATGTGTGGGGCCCACTGTCTCTTCATGCCCAGCTCTTCCCCTGATGATCCGGGGAGGAGCCTGTCCTTCACTGGAGCTCAGGCCGCTTGGTTTCCCTGTTCCCTGGGATGTTGGACGTGATTAAGGAAAGTTAAGATTTCCTAGTTTGCCTGCCTTTTTCCTGTCACTGAGTTGGGAATAATGCTCTTTCCAGCTCTCTACATCCTGGGTGGAAGCGAAACTCTACATGATTGATAATTTAATAGCTTTTTTGTTCTAAAAGTGTTTTTGCAAATTCCCAGTAAAAAAGAGGTCATTTCAGTATTCGATGAAAAGCATGCTTTAATTAAAAATGGGAAGGATTTTAGTTTGGTGAATGCCAGGACGGATTCATTAGTGCTCCTAAAGGGTGCCTAATTTCCAAACAGTATTTTGCATGCCAGGTTTTAACCCAGAGAAGAAATTTTCAGAGCTCACTTAATAAGCCACTGGAAAGCAGGTTTATTCAAAAAGTGCTGATAAATCTTTCCCTGGCACAGTATCATTTGTCTAACTGCGATTTTGCCATAATGCCATCTCTCTGGCCAAGGGTTTGTCCTATTAGGTGGTGTCTGCCTGTCCTTTGCCTTGGCAGGTCCTCAGGTAAAATTTTTTTTTTACAGAGCGCACTCCCTTTCAATAATTAAGCCTCATGTTCAGTGTGCTGTTAGGGCGAAGAGATCACAGGGAAAGAGAATTAACACACAGGCAAAGCTCAGAAAGGCTGAGGACTGGGAGTTATAGAGAGTATATTGCTTAATAAGGATAAAAAAGAAGCTTTTACTTTATCCAGAGTTGTTAAGTCAGGAGACATGGAGCAAAGGCAGTGTTTCTAGGAAAGTGTTTCTATTTCTGGGACTTCTCAGCCACCCAGGTCTTAGGGATGGCACTAGGGCCATTGATAAACTAATTTAGTTTTTCTTTTCTTCTTTTTTTTAGTATTTATTTATTAATTTGATAGAGAGAGAGAGAGGGAGGGAGGGGCAGAGGGAGAGGGAGAGAGAAACCCCAGCAGACTCCGTACACAGTGTGGAGCCCCATGTGTGGCTCCATTTCAGGATTCTGAGACCACGACCTGAGATGAGACCAAGAGGCAGATGCTTAACCGACGGCACAACCCAGGCACCCCTATTTTAGTTTTTCTTAAGGAATGTTGGCTCTGGGAAAGTCCAGCAGGCTATACTGGAAGGAGCTTTTGGGATGTCTTCAGGGACACCAGTCCCATCGCGCACTATGTGAAATGGTGTCTCTGCCCTGGGGCTGGATTAAGACAAACGTGGGTGTTAATGCTGGTGTTTCTCCTGTGTGACCTTGGGCAAGTCACGTAACCTCCCTGACCCTCAGTTTACTTACCAGTGAAATGGGGCTAATAATCCTTATGTCTCAGTGTTATTTGGTGGTTGAAGTGGCAAGACCCATAAAACACTTGGCACTTGGCGTGACACTTAGTAAGTGCCCAGTCAGCGTGAGTTCCCTTCCACGTTACCCCTTCTTCTTTGGAGCTGTGTCATGAAGGGGCCATGAAGCTGGCTGTCCACCAAACCCTGCCCCCGAGCATCCTGATTTTATGAAAATACACAATTTTCCATTTGCAATTTTAGGAACCTGGAGGCGTTTTTGTTGAATGGGTTGAATTTTGCCTTGTGCCCTAAAGGTGATTTCATTGTATGGGGTGTGATTTTATGAATGCTTAAGAATTCCTTTTTGCAGCTTGGAGGTTGGAGCGGCTGTCCCCTTGGCACATCGGTGTGGCCGACTCTCTCCCTCGGTGAGCACTGAGCTTCATGTCACTGGGGCCGGGAATTCCAAAAGGCTTTAACAGTTTATGAAATTAGCTAAGGTCGGCTGGGTCATCCTGACTTAGGTCTGAATCATGGCTTTGCCAGTTCCTAGCTGTTGTGTCCAAAGCAATTTCCTTGTTGTGTGTCTCTTTTCTTGGTGACTACACGGAAGAGGGTTGCCTTACCTACTTCATAGGGTTGTGATAGTCAGTGAGATCACACACTTAGAAATGTTTCTATGAACAATTTATTGAATACTTACTGTTTACTGGCTTTGGGCTAAGCCCCTTATATAAATTGGATAGATTAATAACCATCCCAACTCTGTAAGATAAGTGATATGAATATTCCCGCTTTACCGGAGAGGAGGCTGGGCTCTAGAGAAACCGCGATGTGGTGGTGGGACATGAACCCTGTGACTCTATTCCCTTCCAATTTCTTTAGTTTCTGCTTCTCTCCCCAGACAAGGCAATTTAGAAAGAAGTTTTAGTATTTGGTGATACATTGGTAGATTGCATGCCTAATTTTGCCTTCTGAGAATATCTTGGGGGCTTTTCAGCTGCTCTGAGTGGTGAAAGCAGCACAAGATATTTTGGGGGACAACCTCCCAAAATAGTCACTCTTAATTCCCTGGTATCTTAGGCATTTGAAACCTTAGGTTTGTAAGTCCTCCTCATGCAGGGGGCAAGGACTGTGGGAGCCAAGAAGACAAGAGGACCCTGCTTCCCACAGACCAGAGGAAAGATAGATTTTTCAGGGGAGCAGAATGACCAGCAGGAACTCTGTCTGAGGCCTTCCCTCTTTGAAATCATCTCTGAAGTTCATTCTTTAGATCAAGGCTGATAAATGGAGGGGTGTGCCCTAGATAGGAAAATGACAGTGTGGGTTGAATCAGGAGCTTCGGCACTTGGCCTGCAGTCTAGCCAGAAGAGATGACATTTTGTCCTAATTTTTCTTACCATTTTCCATCAGGTTCTAATTAGCACACAGCTGGGACAGCGAAGAGCAGTGGACAGCTATTCCTTCAGCCTCCGGAAGACTGTCTGCTAGAAAAGGTACCTCGGGAGGGGTTTATCCGCAGGGGACTGATTCCAGGTGTTGGGTCTATATATGGAATCTATAAGTGTATTTTTGACCATCTTGAGATTTTTCTCCAAAACCATGTATTGAAGAGGAGTGCTTAGACTCCATACGCTGGCCATCAACTACAGCCCTAGCACCTGACCCACCATTAGGAAGGGAGTGGAATCATGTGTAGTCTTTCTTGAGTCCTCTTTTGACCTATGTTACCCACGTTATACAGCCAGGTTAGTGATGCAGAGATAACACGAGAGTGTTCTTTATATGAAATTCTTTTCTGTTGAAAAAAAAAATCAAGTTGATGATGAAGGCCTTGAGAATCTTAAAGAACAGTGGATAGCTCAGTGGGTAGAGTGTGTGATCTTGCTCTCAGGGTTGTAAGTTTGAGTCCCCACATTGGGTGTAGAGATTACTTAAAAACAAAAACTCATAAAAAAAAAAAAAAGAACCTTAAGTAATTATACCACCACACAAAGGAGTCGTAGAGCCCTTTCAGAGAAATGGGCCTCCCCAGGATAAAGCCCCAACCCTTTTCTGTTTGTCCTTAATATATACTCGTGGCTCTTCCAGACTATTGGTGAAAGATGAGCAGAAGTAATAAAATGTCCTTGCAGCTCTTTCAAGTTTGTAGGCACAAATGGATCACTGTTTATTGTATGTTTTTTTTAGAGCTATCTCTATATAGCCTCTAGAATACTTACAACTTGGAAAAATAGATATTACTTACTCCACTTTGTAAATTAGGGAAAGGAGGCTGCAAAGGGGTAAGTAAATTACTTAATACCATGCTGCTAGTCTGTTGTGGAGCCTGGGTCTGGGCTCCGTCTGAATGACTTCAAAGCTTCTTCCCATCCTATTCCTCTATAACCACTAGAGGGTATCATGAAGGAAAAGACTCCGTTCCTTTCTTTCAATACTTTACGTACAGTTAAGGATCTGAGACCTAACCATCATAATAAAAGGCTAAATTCACGGAGAACTTACTACGTGTCAGGATCTCTGCTAAACTCTTTATATAGATTTTCTCATTTAATTCTCTCAAAACAACCCCATGAAATACATAGTACCGCTATTCCAAATTGACAGGTGACGTTAAGTAGCTTCCTTCCTATGGTGAGCTTCAAACCCAAACAGTCTGACTCCAGAGTCCATTCTTTGAACCACCATTACTTCCGAAGACTGCCGATCTGGGACACGGATTGTTCAGAAGACATTTCAGTTGAAGTCAGGCTAAGTAAGGGGTCAGGCCACGTGAATAGAATCAATGGCAGCTGCAGTTAGGGAGTTTGAGGTTCAAGGCAATGATAGGTGGTAAGGTGCCCGCGGCAGCAGAACTTTCAGAACAACGGACAGCTACCCAGAGAGTTGTTCTTCTGGTTTGACTAAGTCAGGTAAACCTGTTATCCCTACAGAAGTTTCGTGTTATCTATTCACTCTCTTTATCATTAATTGACCTTTCTTTCCCGCTTGGCTCAGCTCCTCAGAAATCATGGAGTCATTTTCAGTACCCTCAGGAGCTCTTGATGTCTGTGGTTGGTGTGACCAATTGTTTGGATCTTCCACAGAGATCTAGAATGTCCAACAGGGTGGTTGGAGATGAGTGGTGGTTGGAGAGGGTGGCAGGGGTGGAAGGTAGAATTCTCCACTCTCTTAACCCATTTTCTTTGAATTCAGGGTAAGGTTAAAACTAGGGCCGGGGGAATGAAAAGGTACCAACTCCCGGTTTTGGAATCACTACGATGATAAGCAATAGGGATACATCATCCAGCATAGGGAATATAGTTAATACTAGGTAACGATTCTGTATGGCGACAGATGGTAGCCGGATTTATCATGGTGATCACTTTATAATGTATATAAATGTTCAATCACTAGATCGTACACCTGACATTAATATAATGTATGTCAATTACATGTCAAATTAACAAAAGCTTCTAAAGTAAAAACCAAACCAAACCAGAACAAAAAACTAGGGCCATGGTCCTGATAATGTGAACAGTTAAAACAGTTCAGTTGAAGGATGCAGACAATGTCACAAGGTTGCTTATGATTAATTGCCAAATGGGAGGTACAGTCAAACGCCACTGGAGGGTGAAAAATCATTGTGAGCTGGAGTGGTCTCAGAAGGCAACTGAAGGATGTATTTGGATAAGTGGAAATAAGAAGGGGTATTTCAGGAAAAAGTAAAGAACACATAGAAAATTGCAGAGGGTAGGGAGCTATAAAATGCCTAGAATAACAGAATAAACAGGCTGGGTCTTTTTTTGTTTCCTGGAGACCATGTCTGATCTTTGTGTGTGATCAGATTTGATTCCTATTTTTATGTATGTATGCAAAATGTGATCAGAATGGAGAAACACCAGATATGGCTTTCAGGCCATTGGGGCGCTGATCCAGATACACAAGGGCTCATACACCTCTTTAGCCAGACGGCTCTATTAACATTGGATTTCTGCTACAATTATAAAGCTTCACTGGAGATGAGCTGTGCAGTACCATTTTTCCCCAAGTGCCTAGGGGGCCCAGGGAAGCTGGATTGTCATTGGTTGGAGACAAATGACAATGATCCCTTGAGATGTAATGTGCAGAAAAAATACAATCCTATTATGAGGCTGTTGTTGTAAAGGTTTCTTCTTGTTCCCAGCTCAGACAGAGGAGGGAGACAAGGTACCATATTAACAGGACTGAGATTCAACCCAGAGTACGGAAAGATCAGCAGATGCCTGCCATTTCTGGAAAACCATCCTTGGGGGTTGGATCGAATTAAATGCTTTAGGGAATGGATTTGATTTTCAAGACAAGGAATCGAGTTGAACAGCCGAAGCTCCCCCTCTGTTGGATCTGGCAAGGCTTGGTAATGACATTTAATTTGCCCATTCTTTGAAGAGACCACGCACTCCCTTGTGTGGTAGAGAGGATTCCCAAGTGGAATTCTGGGGTTCTGACCGTGTTTAGGGATCCATTGGCTGGTGAAAGATGCAGGTAATGAGGAAAGGGGGGGCATATGTTTTTCCTTGGTTTTATGTGATGTGTGCTGGGAAACAGAGGGTTATGTCCATTCAATCTGGGCCACTGGGAAGTGTGTGAGTGGATCTGTGCACATGAATATGCTGACATTGGTACCTAGATTGGTGACTATTAAGATACTCACCCTTGGCCAAGCAGTCATCCAGATTATTCCATTGCCTGACGCCTTCTAATCAGTAAAGCAGCAGAGTGGTATATAGGAAAGCATAGGAGCTTTAAGCATTGGAGAGATCTGGGTTCAAGTCCCAACTCAGCCACTTTCTAGCAGTGTGACGTTGGGCAAGTTACTTAACCTCTCTGAGGCTCATTTTTCTTATCTGTGCAATGGGGACACGAGTCACTAATGTTCTCTGCAAAGCCCTTAGAATGGTGCTTGACATACATGAAGTGCTCAATAAGTGTTCATCACATTTTCCCACATTATGATTTAAGCAGTTATGTCCTTGCTTCCTGGGTGAGATGGACGCTGCTTGCTATTGTCTTCCAGTATCTTATCCCTCCTTTTCTGTTCATATCACTTTGATTTTCCTTAAAAAAAAAATCACCTGTTCCCCCTTTTTAGTTCATGCAGTTGGGGCAGAGAGCTTTCCTTGCTGCAAAGGTAGACGCTCCTTCATCAGTCATGGGATCCTATTTTCTTGCCCAAAGCGATCGGTGCAGGGGTGGACACGTGAACTCAAATGGGCCAATGAGACTAGAGAGTCCAGTACGTTCTTGGATCTTTCTGGAAGGAGACACTCTATTTCTCTGATGGTCACTAGGAATGCATTAGATGGTTCTTCAAAAAGTTACACATAGAATTACTACATAACCCAGGTGTATACCAAAGAGAATTAAACAGGTGTTCAGACAAAAACTTAGGCGTGAACGTTGCTAGCAGCACATTCGCAAGAGCCCAAAGGGGAAAACAACTCAAATGTCCGTCAACTGATGAACGGATAAGCAAAATGTGATCTATCCATATGATGGGATGTTATTCACCCATAAAGGAATGAAGTCGTGATGCGTGCTACACCGTGGAGGAACTGCGAAAATATTTAGTGATGACGGCTTTGGAGACACCACGTCCTGCTGAGGAGACAAAACTCTGATAAAACTCTTAAAACAAGGGAAGGAAGTTATTTCTAGGGTCAGACAGCCCCACTCTCCCCACAAAAACAAAGGCAAGGTGCTCTTTGAATCCCACTCTCCATTGTCCCCTCCTCATGAGCTCGTTGAACGAGACGCCGCTCAGATGCTGCTTTTTCCGGAAAGACTTCAAAGTTGAACTTAGTCATTCCCTGCCTTAGGGGGGAATATTTTTATTTTTGTAAATGTCTGTTTCCCCTATAGGATGCAAGGTCTGCTGGTGGCCGAGGCCATGTCTTGTGCTTATTTACATCGCTCCCCTGTGGAGCCTGCTACTGTGCCTGCCACGCGTGGTGTTTGCTCAATGAGCGCTTCATTTGTAGGGAGTGTCGGTCATAACTGTGTGCCAGAATTATATATAATTGCCTTTTATATCTAGTTTTGTTTAGCACTTAGTGTGATTCTTTAAAGTTTCAAAGTATGCACTTAACATAACGTATAACTGTATGTATATGTCACCTAGACCTACGCCAACATTTATATACGGACCTACACCTGTATCTGTATTGGTACGTACGTCCAAGTCTATGTCCAAGTCTATATCGTACCATCTGTCTATGTCAGGGTGGTACCGCCTGAGGGAAACAGAAATCCTTTCCTGTCTATGAAACCCTCTGATACCACTGAACTTGACCCACGAGTTCAAAAATCCCTGAAGATACTATTCTGCATATCCCGGAGGTCACCAAACTATTGTAAAACCTCCTGCAGTGGAAACTTCCATTGACATCATCAACTCTGATAATAATGATAATAAAGATACTGTCAACTGCCAATTATTGAGCATTTGCTTTGAGCCAGGATCTCTAAGTTCTTCCCCTACATAATTTCATTCAACCCACGCAATAGCCCTCTGAGCCAGGCTGTGTGGTTGTCCTCATTTTACCGATGCATGAGGCTGAGGGGAGGTTCAGCCATGTACCCAAGTTCACACGGTCCAGCTCAGGGCAGAAGCAGGGTTCCCGCCCCGCTGAGCTCCAGCCCCACGTTCCTGGCCAGTGCCCCCGAGGTACACCCATTTCCAATTTTGCTTTTCTTCTCGCCTCGCCCCTTTTACATCACCTGCTTCCCTGATCCTGCGACAGCTGCCAAATGGGAAATTCTGCTGGAGGTGGGCAGTTCGCGTTCCCTCCTACCTCCTGCCCTGCACCGCCTGCCTCCTGAGAACAGGCATCCGTGGGGTCTGCATGGTGCCAGAACGCCCTGTCTTCATGCTCGTGTCTCTCTGGTTTCCTGTCGTTCTGGAAGGGGCTCAGGTTTGGGCAGTTCTGATGTGGTAACTTCTTGAAGCCTGGGGGGTGGGAGTGGTCGTGAGTTCTTGTCCTTGTCACTCCCCATTACGCATGGAGACGTGCATGCTGGAACCCCCACCCCCCTTTCTGTGGGGACACATGGGAGATGACACAGATGGGACAGAACCTGCTTCCCTTCAGAATCCATTGCCAGGCACCACCGTCCGTCACCATCTTGGTGGCAGTCTCAAATACAGAAGCCCGCCGTCCTTTAGAAACCAGGCTCACTAGCCTGATTGTCACATTTCTGAGCTTTTGGGGGGACACGGAGAGGACTGAGGGAAGCAGCTGGGCCACTCTGGGCTAATTTGGCTTCAGATGCCTCCCTGGCCCTCCCCCTGCAGACTGCGGTCCCCAGGGCTCCAAATGGCAGAGTTATACTGAGTTTGGCCAGTGGGAGGCGCCCGCAGGAGCCTGGACGGTGGGAGGAAAGGACAAGCCTTGGCGTTCCATCCTCTCTTAACCTCCTGTGGCCGTTCTGCAGTCGCCGTGTCTCCTCTGTGCCTCCAGATCCTGTGGCACAGGGCCAGCTTTTGCTCTGGGCTCCAGTGACACCTGTTGTCCCTTTGTCCCTTGTCCTAGGCGTTGTAGTAAGATGCTTGCTGTCTACGCTTCTCTGGCAGGAGACCAGGGCTAGGACGAAACCAGTGAGGCTGAGTTACATACTGTGGGACCAGATCCTGTCTTTATTTTGAAGCTTGTTTTTTTTTTCATCATGCATTTTTTTTTTCTGCATCAGTCTAGACTTTTCAAGGTATTGCATTAAAGTCGGATTGCCTCAGTGTCCCATTTGGCATCTTGGAATTGCCATCTCTACAGCCACCCTGCTGTATGAAGTACTCACATGGTTTGTCTTCCTGGTTGGTGGGTGTCTCACGTAGATTCTGACTTACGTATCTCTCTGAGGTAGGGACTAGTATCCTGTTCATTTAACATACGAGGAAAGATGCCCAGAAACCTTCACGAAACTTCCAGTGTCCCCGAGCTCTGATGGGACAGAATTAGATCTTGAACCCAGGTCTTTGGGACTACAGAATCTTCACTCTTAACCATTAAACTCTGAGGTTTTATTATATATAATTTCAAAGGACTCATCTAAGCACAGAAATCCCTTTTGATAGGGAGGGAACCTTTTGATTATGGAGACGTCTCTTAAGAAAGAGACTATCTGGGCTCTTTCAAACTTGAAATTTATATGCATGTGAGGATGGGTGATATTGGGATGAAATGGGCAGGTTCACATTCTTCTCTGAGCTGAATTGTCTCCGTAAATCCCCAGAAAATATCACTTGTCTCATTTTCCTTCAATCCTTTTGTCTGAGTTTGAGCTGAGGTGGTTTTTTTTTTTCTTCCTTTTTCTTTGTAAATTCTCTTGATTTTGGTTATATAACAGGGCCAGGCAATTGCCTTTGCTCAACAAAAGTCTCAAATGAATAGATATCAGCGGTAATACCAGTAATTAACAGTTTCTTTCGGCACGGCATGTCTGAAACTGCTTTTATTGATTTATTTTGACTCTGTTCCATATAGGACAATTTTTCAGCTCGCACAAACATATGCTTATCTCCTTCTGGTTTTGAGCATTCTGGGCCCTGTTTCCAGAGACTGTAATTCTTCAGGACAGCTCCGACCGGGGAGCCGATGAAATGGGGCTAAGGCACCTCAACTGTAACCCTGAAGGGGTATCAGTGAGTGCGAAGGATGGAGGACCTCTTAGCTCTGGGGTTTGATTTTCTGTATTTCCCTTCTAATCTGATTTCATTGGAACTTGGGAGTTTGTGGAATTGAGAGGGAAGGAGAATGGGAGAGGCATCATCCAGGTGAAAAGATAAGAGACAAAGAAAAGTGAAGGAGGGACAACTATTCACCAAGTTTTCCCTGACTCCATATCTCTGCTTCTCTGCAATCAATCCCACTGATGCAATTTCCTTTCCTTCAGTGAAGGGAAAAAATGCAGAGTATTAAAAGGGCAAGTTGTTTGGATGGCGAAGTCAAAGGAATATCTCCCCCACCAGGATTGAGCCCTTTTACTCTTTGATATAGAAACCTCTGATGAGGGGTGCCTGGGTGGCACAGTTGGTTAAGGTCCGGCTCTTGATTTTGGCTCAGGTCATGACCTCAGGGGTGTGAGATCAAGCCCCACATCCATTAGCACAGAGTCTGCTTGGGACTCTCCTTCTCCCTCTGCTCGTCCCCACCACCCCCTGTCAAGTGAACAAATAAATCTTAAAAAACCTCAGATGATACACACAGAAGCAAAGAAGGAAGAGGAAGTTGGGTAGGAAAGTCATTTTATGTATTTCCAAACATTCTGTGATGCTGTGCGCAGACGCATTTCGCCCCGACCCTCTCTGTCTTACACAGACACATACCTGCATGCACACACACACTACAGTTGAGATCCCACGGAGCATACCTACTAAACATATTATTCTGTGTCTTGTTTTTCAGATTAGTGTTGTATCATGAACCCATTTACATATCAATAATTATACCTATGCATCACCTTTTTCACGGCCAAATAATATTCCATTGGATGGCTATATACAACATACTTAACCAATCACCTCGTGTTGGATATTTAATTTGTTTCTTTTCTTTGCTGGTCTGTTTTACTTTGCAGATCTTCTCTCCCTCCCCCTTTTCTTCCTTCCTCCCTCTCTCCATCCTTCCTGTATAACCATCATGAAATAAATGCCCTTGATCTTTTTGCATCAATCAGAAGCATTTGCTTAGGACAGATTTTTAGGGGCTGATCGTTGGGTCAGAGGATGCCCCTCTTTTTAGGCTTCTGGTATGTTCACTACTCTGTTCTCTGAGAAGATTGTACTGAAGCAGACAAGAAAGATTGCAATCTGGACCCCAGGACTGTACCATCCAGTGAGGCCTCTTTGTCGAGTTTGCACTGAGAACTCTAGGATGGATGTAAGTTAACAAGGTAAGGGTGAGGGGTGGTGGTAATGGTGTAAACATTGCTGGAACCCACCTGAGCAAAGAGCACTTGGTAGAAGAGAGTAAGAAACCATCAAAGAAGCCAAGTGAGCACAAAGAATGAGAAGGGGTATATGATCAAGGTTCTCCAGAGAAACAGAACCATGAATATATCTGTGTCTATCTATCTGTATCTATATGACTCCATCTAGAGAGATTGATTATAAGGAATTGGCTCACACAGTTATAGAAACTGGCCAGTCCCAAGATTGCAGTCAGAGAGCAGGAGACCCAGGAGAGCCAGTTTCAGTCCAAGTTCAAAGGTAGGGAAGTAAGCTTATGTCCTAGCTCAAGTAAGTCAGGCAGGAGGAGTTCCTTCCTACTCAGGGGCAGGTCAGCCTTTTTGGTCTATTCAGGTCGTCAACTGATTAGACAAGGCCCACCCACATTAGGGAGTGCAATTTGCTGGACTCAGTCTACAAATTCATGTATTAATCTCTTGGGGCGTCTTGGTGGCGCAGTCGTTAAGCATCTGCCTTTGGCTCAGGGCGTGATCCTGGCGTCATGGGATTGAGCCCCACATCATGTTCCTCTGCTGTGAGCCTGCTTCTTCCTCTCCCACTCCCCCTGCTTGTGTTCCCTCTCTCGCTGGCTGTCTCTATCTCTGTCAAATAAATAAATAAAAAATCTTTAATCTCATCCAAAAACACCCTCACAGACACACCCAGAACACTATTTGGCCAACTATAGGGGCATATTGTGCCTCACTCAGGTTGACCCATAAAATCGACCATCTCAGAGGGAACAGGAGAGGAGGCTTGAGAAGTGAGCAGTGGGGGAGGACACATGGATGGAAGGAGAAAGGGGCCATATGAGGCCTTGTGAACCACATAGAGGGTTTTGGTTTTAATCTTAAGAGGGGCACCTGGCTGGCTGAATTGGAAAAGCATGCAACTCTTGATCTCAGGGCTGTGAGTTTGAGCCCCATGTTGAGTCTAGAGATTACCTAAAAAATAAACACAACTTGAAAAAAGAGACATTGGAAGACACTAAGTGGTTTTAGCAAGGCTAGGGGTATGGTGACATAATCCTATTCGTGATAACCCTGTGAAGTATGTAGGGAAGGCATTGCTTTCCAATACGATGCGTGAAAAGACTGGCCTGGAAGGTTTCAGTGGCTGACTCAGGCCCTCTCTCTTTACAGAAGCAAGCATCCTTTTTGCCATACCGACCGAACGGCTCCTTGCAGTCAGCATATGCATAGAGCATGTTGACAAAGGATCCAAGTAGACCAGTGGGGGCGGCAGGAGAAGCTCTGGGTGCTCCAGCCACACCCTCTTACTTCAGCTGGGAGGTGTCAAGGAGTTAATGTCCCCTGATGTCCCCCACTGACAGATGGGGGCTAGTGGACATACCACCGCTTTGCCACCCCAAGTTAGGGAGTCATTCCAAGGCTTGCGCTCCACGATGCTTGCCCTGAGCTCCCCGTGAGGCTGTGCTCCAGTCACCTAGAAAAATCCTCTATTGATAACACAGTCTACACTGGCTGCTTTCCTGTTCTGTCTCGCTTCTCCACTCCCCTGAGAGGGTTTCCTGAGACCACTTCCCAGATAAAGAACTTATACTTAACTCCTGTCTCTGAATCTGCTTCAGGGGGGACCCAGCCTAGGGCAGGGGTGCTCCTGGCTCCTTCTATCGGATTCCTGCACAGTTTTACTGCTGCTCTTGGAGCCTGGCAGCCACTGAGGCTCTGCCACTGGAGGTTTTTGTGATGAGCTTGGGGCCAAGACTCTCACCATCCATTTCCTGCACCCACTCATGACCACAGAGCTGGGGTCAGGGCAGGGCCTCCGTGGGCAGGGTGCGTAAGCCTCGCCTGCGGTACATTTCTGCTCGAGGCAGGATTTGACGGTGGTACTCACCGGCACGCTGGCCACAGGGCTGATACCACGCCCGGGGCTGAAGGATTCATCGCTAGCCCCCGCCAATCCCGGGTAACACACCTGCCGTCTCCTCGGCTCTGTCACCTCTGCTACCCTGTGGGTCCCCTTGGTGGCGTCCATAATTCACGTGATAACCAACAGCCCAGGATTCTGGCGTGCTTTCCAACAATCACCCGGATTCTGGCTTCCTTCCTGCCTCCTGGGTCAGGAATAGAGTTCTGTTTTCTTGAACCCCAGGTGGCGTCAGGTGAAGAATTATCTTCAGGCTGGACACTTGCTGTCGTCTCCCAAGGACACAGCGCTGAGGATGGGAATTAAAGGCTCATAATTAGAAGGCGCCTTTCTGCCAGGTTTCTTGAGGGAAAATGTCCTCCTCACTCTCTCTGATATTCCCATGGTGACGAGGAGGGGGAAATTCATCTCTGGCAGCAGGCAGCGGTATCAGAAATAATAGCTTGAGGCACCAGGAAAATGTAATCAATATTTACCTGCTGAGAGGTCCCATGAAGGGAAAGAAATTGTCTCTCTTCCCCACTGCATACATCCCATTTTGGTGTCCTGCTTTCTTTGTGTATTTGGCAGGAGGGAATATCTTGGTTTTTCAGGGAGAGGGGAAAAAAAAAACACCACAAAACAAACCCATGAAGCCATTACATCGTCAGCCTATATAAGATAATCCATTACTGAGGGACAGAGAACTTCAAATAGCCAAGCAGGTCTGCTGGTTATCTGCCTGGCTTCTAGCATTTGTTTGCGAACAGTTGCTGTATGGGACGTACTTTTTCTTTCTCCCCTCCACCCCATCCTTGCCCAGAAAAATAATAATTGATGACAATTTTTTCCTTATCTGTGTCACCTCCCTGGAGGTGTCCTGGAGGAAAAGGAAAACATAGGTGGATTGATAATGTTTCTCTGGACTGTTTTATCATAGATCTGGAGGTGTGAGTATCGAGCTTTCCCGACAACCCCAGTGCACAGCATCTAAATGATTTTATCATTCCCCTGGCAGGAGTGCACTGGTCTGAGTTTCTGGTTGCAAATAAAACAAGAGAATGGATGGTCGTGAAATTAAGTAGAAATGGATCTGTGTTTTGGAAGACAAGTTGGAAAACTGAGACCAGTCTGGCCTGGACTTGGCTTCAGGATGAGCCAGCCTGGGGTGTCCCTGCTAGTATGGTTGCCCCTGGATCCTGGTCATTCTGTGACTGCACTGCAAACCGACCTCAGCTACATGAGTGTCTCTGAAGATCGATGGCTTTGCACCCCTGGTCAGATTCATTTTCTGGGGGAGGGGGCACCTACCAGCTGAGCTGCTCGTGCCGGCTACCCAGCTGGGTAGCATCCAGGTTTCAGGGACAAATTCACCATCTCTGTAGGGGAGTCTCTGAAAGGATAACCTTTTCCGTTACTCACCCCTTCTCCTTCCTCCCAGCACTTCCCATCCCTCTCCCCCTTAATTTTTTTCCATAGCTTTTGTACCATCCGACATAATTTACTTACGGAGTGTTTATTGTCTGCTAGAATCTGAGCTCCTACTAAATCTAGGGCTAGAGTCTGAACTCCTTGAGAGCAGGGATTTTGGTCTCCTTTGTTCTTTACTAAATCTACAGTTCCTAGAACAGTGCCTGACACATGGTAGGTGCTTAATAAATTTAAGATGAATGAGTGAATGAATGAACGAACGAAATGGGAGGGATGGTTTGGATGCTGGACTGCTCCAGAGGATAAATACCTGTCCCAAGAAATATTTTGCATTGGCAATAAGAAAAATGATCCCTTTCCAGAAACTAGCTCTTTGTTTTTAGCAAGACGAGTTAGTGTGCAGCTTACGCACTGTGGAGAAAAATGTGCGTTTTTCCCCTTTAGATGTTCTGCTATGCAAAGTTGAGATATTTAGCCAGGGTCCGTTGACCTCTGTTTGTCTCTAAAGTGAGTCGTAGAGGCCTCAGCAAGGATTCTGGAGCAGGGCAGAGTTACAGACAGGCTCTCTTCTTACTCCGGGCAGGGAATAAATGGGGGGTCCAGTTCCTCCGCTTAGATCTTTGGTGAGATGGCAATACTTGGCATGGGGCATTCAAGATGGCAGCATCATGGGAGAGGAAGTGCAGGCCTAGCTGTCTGAGCCCCCCAACCCTGATGACATGCTTCCAGAAAGACGTTTATTGAGCACCTCCTGGGTGCCAGCCACTCTTCTAAGCACCATGCATGTCCTGACCCCTGAATCCCTCATACTCTTACCCCCACATGGTGGCCGGGAGACTGGAGCCCACTTGAGATTCATGTGAGCTATGCCAAGTCGCAGGGGACCTCTTCCTCCTCCCACTTTCAGAGTCCTGGAGAGGAACCCGGCTGCGACACTGCACCAGGCTTGCCTCTTCTGAGGATAAGAGAGGAAAGTGCCCGTCTGAGAAGGCCCGTTTTCCCTGCACTCATCAGCCCTAAGGAGGTTGTGCTGACAGGGATTGGGCCCAATGGACTATCTGCGTTTGATGGTGTGGGGTATGCAATCATAAGATACACAGAAGAGAGCAAGTTGTGTTAGAAGGTTCTAGAACCGCCCATGATCACCCCATAAAGATAATTTTTCCCTGCATTTACACATGGGCTGTTGAAGTTCATAACCTGCTTCTGCTCCTTGTTCACTGCCACAAACCTTGGTTCACTCAAACATTGGCTACTGTTGTCTTTAACCCATGGGATTTTAGGAAATACAATATTTTTTTTCTTGACATGACATGGTGCTAATGAAGCCGCAGTTGATTTTCTCTACAATGGTATAGTCACTGCAGTCAAATGAATACAAACTCAAACTGTGCCTTTATTCTGGGACCAAGGAATTAATTAGGTGTGACCTGGAGAAGGATTAAGATCTAGGAAGCCAGATAAGGTTCAAGATGTCCAGTTAAATTCGAATTGTAGATAAACAATCAATGATTTTTAAAATATAAGTCTGTCTCATGTAATATTTGGAACATACTTATACTAAAGATTATTCATCATTTATCTGAAAATAAAATTTTACTGGCGTCTTGTACTTTTATTTGCTTAATCTTGCAATCCTAAGAAGGACATGAGTATTTCTTTGTCTCTGACTCTTCCTGGCCTTAGACTAGCCTCTTTCTCCCTGCATCCTGCTTAAATGTGAAATCAGAAGTTGTAAGAGGCTTGACAAAATGAGAAGAATATTATTAAGGGCCTAAGGCGTTAATTCATCCTGGATGGGAGATCTATCCAATCTACTTAGGTTCACTGATTTGAAATGGCAGTGTTTTCTTATTTTCCACCCTTCACTCCATTCCCCACCAAGAACCAGGATGGACCAGGAAACAATCCTTTCCATTCTTGGGGTGTTGGAGGGAAAATATCTTCTTTGTGTGGAGGGTGGGGGTGTAAGGCCTAACGGTGGGTGTACGGTGGTTATTTCCAGTCTCCCTGTACTCAGTGCTGATTTCTTTACTAGTCATGAACAGACGGGGCGCCTGGGTCACACAGAAGGTTAAACATGGGACTCTTGATTTTGGCTCAGGTGGTGGTCTCAGAGTTGTTAGATCCAGCCCCGTGTTTGGCTCCATGCTCTGTGGGGTGTCTGCTTGAGATTCTCTCTCTCTCTCCCCCCGCCCCTCCCCTGCCACGTGCTCATGCTCTAGCTCCCTCTTGCTCTAAAAATAAATAAATCTTTATAAAAAATAGTCATGAGCAGACAGGTGCAGCTAGCAACATTGAGGAGAGACACGCCCCCAATCTGGGCAATAAAGACACTTTTTCTCATTTCCACACTCTAATCTGAGACGTTCTTGATTTTCATTTCTGCTGATCATCAACTGGCCGTGGTACCAAACATTTTAATGCTTAACACCTCTGCCGTCACCTCACAGACTCTCTCCAGATGCCGTTGATCATCGGAGAGGAAGCCTCTATTATGAGAGATCTGCAGAGAATCCTCACACACAAGTGGAAATTCCTTTTGTAATGCAAACTTCTCCTCTTCTCCATTTAACTGGTTGGGTAAATTTTGCAGCTTTTGTACATAGATTTTTAAATTTTTATTTATTTTTATTATTTTTAAAAAAGATTTTATTTATTTGAGAGAGGGCTAGCCAGCAAGCGATCATGGGGAGTGGGGAAGGGGCAGAGGGAGGGAGAGTGAGAGAATCCCAAGCAGACTCTGTGCTGAGTGCGGAGCCCGTCGGGGGGCTCGATCTCACAACCCTGAGATCATGACCCCAGTGGGAATCAAGAGTCAGAGGCTTAACTGACTGAGCCACCCAGGTGCCCCTGTACATTGATTTTTTAAAAAATTGGGATGTCGTGTACGTCACTGGTGTCTTGACCTTGTTTCCTCTTCCTCCTGTCATCGTCCACCTCACCCTTCTCCTCACTTCTGTGTTCAACCCACTATCAAACATTATAGCTCAGAGCAGCGGTGTTCAACTCTGGCAACACTTTAGAATTGCAGGGGTGATTATAAAACATATAGATGCTTTGGGCAGCCCCGGAGAATCTGATTCAATGGTCTGAGGTGGGGTCCTGCCGTCAGTATTCTTTACAGGCTCCTCCAGTGATTCTCATTGCAGCCAGGATTGAAGACCACTGGCTTAGAGATAACAAATAGACAACGTGAACTGAGGGGGTCTGGACTCTCATCCTAGTTTTGCCACCTCTGGTATGACGTCCTTTGGCAAGTTACCACTTCTTTGAGGCTCAGTTTCCTCATCCATAAAATGGGATACTAATACCTAATAATAACACCAATTATTAGTTATTTGTAAGGATTGAATGAGGTAATACATGTCAAGTTCTTAGACCCTAGTGACCCTTTACTAATGTTGGCTGTTACATGGGCCAAGCAGTCAGCTAAACTATGGCCCAAAGACTGAAGTGGCCCGCTGCTTGTTCTTGTCAATAAAGATTTATTGGGCCATTGCCATTGCCATGTATTTACATACTAAATATGGCACACTGTGACTGCTTTTGTGTGACAGCAGCAGAGTTTAGTAGTGTGATAAGAGACTGTGTGGCCCACAAAGTCTATAATATTAGCTCTGAACCTTTACAGACAAAGATGGTTGTAACTTAGCAGCATAACATAAACCTGTAACATAAACCTTGTTTATGCCCTCGTGGAGTTCAGTGGAGTTTATACTTTCGTGAATGGAGACACCTTAACTACCTCCTGAAAATTCTAAGAGAGAGGCAGTTTGGTATCATAGAAAGAGTCTGGGGTTGGTTTCTTTTCTCAAATCCTCCCCAAACCAAACATTTGACCATAAGTGACCTGCTTTTTTGCTTAGTGCCTCCGTTTCCTCATTTCTAAGGTGGGAGGGTGGGGCCACATGATTTCTAAGGGTGGTTTCAGCTCTGGAATTTTCTGATTCCATCCCTGGCATTCTGTGGAGCTCTCAAAGCATGGATCTATCCATTCTATGGGAATTGGGCCAACAGAGCTTTCAAATTGGGGGTGATGAAATGCCAGGTTTCTCCCCTGCACAGCACAGTTGTTTTATAGCAAATCAATACAATTCTGAGTTATAGCTAGTCTTCCTTCCCCAAAGGTTCAGAGACAGGTTCATAAATCCCTCTGTGGTAGGATGAATAATGGCCCCAAGAGATATCCAGGTCCTCATCCCTGGAACCTGAGAATGTTACCTTATACGGCAGAAGAGATTTTGCAAAAGTGATTAAGAATCTGGAAATTGGAAGCATCCTGAATTACCTACTTGTGCCATCAATGCAGTCACAAGTGTCTTAACAAGAGGAGGCAGAAGGGAGGAAGGTTTTACTACAGAGAAGGTGATATGACAGCCTCAGCTGAGAGATTTGAAGATGCCAAGATGTTGGCTCTGAAGGTGAAAGAAGGGGCCATGAGCCAAGGAATGCAGCTCCAGAAGCTGGAAAGAGCAAGTAAACGGATTCTTCACTCCATAAAGCCTCTGGAGGGAGCACAGCCTAGCCGATACTTTGATTTCATTCCAGTGAAACTGCTTTAGGGCTCCTGACTGTCAGAACTGTCAGAGGATAAGTGTGTGTTATTTGAAGCCCCCATGTCTGTGGTAGTTTTTGGGACAACAGCCATAGGGAATGAATACACCCCTCTTACATAGGAAAGTAACCTATGGATCCCAAGGAGAATTAGCATGTGCCTTTAAAATAAGTCTCAGAGCAGACAGAAAATTAATAAAGTTATTACACAGGAGAAGAGTAGAGAGGGAGAGGAAAATGGTGGGAGAGCTGGATGGGGTAAGAGAGGAAATATGGAAGGCTTGAGTTCTTCCCCTCCTCTTCATTTCTGTTCATTGTTATGTTAGGCAGATATCTGAGATGGCCCCCATGGCCTCCATCCCCTGGTGTTACACCTCAGTGTAACGCCGTCCCCTTGAGAACATTTGGGATCTGTCGCTTGCTTCCAACCAATGGCATATGGCAGAAGTGATGGAATGTAACGCACATGATTACATTTCATTATCTAATTCTCCATCATAACAAACTAGAGAGAGACTCTCCTCTTGTTCCTGAAGAAGCAAACAGCCATGTCTATGAGAGGGCCACGGCAGAGGGAACTGTGATAGGCTCTAGGATCTGAGGGCGGCCCCCATTAAGACGTCAGGGCTCTTTGTCATACAGCCACGAGGAAAGGAATTCTGCCAGCAACCAAATGAGCTTAGAAGCAGGTCCTCCTCCAGTCAACCTTCAAGGTGAGATCGCAGCCCCCCAACACGGCGACTGCTGCCTTGTGAGGCCTGCCACAGAAGAGCCGCCTAAGCTATCCTTGAATCCCTGACCCACAGAAACTGAGAGATAATAAATGCGTCTTTCAGCCACTATGTTTGTGGTAATTTGTTACCCAGCCATAGAAAATGAATATAATCATTGCCAATAAAATTTGCTTTGGAAGTAGGTGGAGTAGATGACTATCTCTGTGGTTTTGGACTGCCTAAAGTCTTTACTTTCACAAAGATGACCCCATCTGTGGATACCCACCATGTCCATCCTAGCGACTCTTCGTAAAGGAAGATGTCTAAGATCTATTTACGATGGAAATATTACCAAGGGGGTGCAGAATGTGGAATAGTCATTCTATTTTTGAATTTAGATTAATTCAACTATGTGCTAAATTCAGTAGTCAATAGTATAGAGAATAATACACAAGATAGTTAATTCTAATTGGGGCAGAAGGGAAGGCTAGGAGCAATCCAGCTTAAGAATAGCGTTTAATATTTATGGACAATCACTGTGTGTCAGATGTTATACTAACTACTTTACATATATATCTTATTTGATCATCACATTAACTCTGTGGGGTAGCTACTTTGACTATCTCCAGTTTACAAGTAAGGAGACAGCAGCACAGAGGGTTTGTGTAATTTGCTCCAAGTCACACAGCAATAAATGGTGATGTCTGGGAGGGACCATACGTTGGGATCCTTGAGGAGGCAGGAGATTGAAGAATGACGGTGGGTACGCGAGAAATAGAAAGGGATCTTGAGGAAGGGGGAAGGTTCTCTGAAGTGGGATGGAATCCAAGGCAGCTCTACCAGAAGGTAAACTGAGAGGCTACTTATTAAAAAGATGGCACCTGATTTTATTAGTGAGCGATGTCTGAAGGTCTTCCTTGGGGATGACTCTGAGACCATGTCCAGGTTCAATGGGAAAGAGTGATCTGATTTATTAGTGATGTCTACCTTGGGCTTGCAAAGGAGGGAATGAAGACTCATGTGCTGTTAATTTGTCATTTTGACTTAGGGCCTCATGGGAAAGAGTGTCATCAGATCATTCTTAAGCAGTAACATAGAAACACCCTCCCACACTAACAGAAAAATTTGGACCGCTCCATAGTTGTAAGAGAAGACGTTTCTGCTTCATTCATATAAGTTTGCGCAAAGAAACAATAAAAAATTGCATGAATTTAAAGATGTATATTTTGGCCTTTTTAATGAGGATGAGATAGCCAAAATTGGAGTATCTTCTTGGCTCACAACAATTCCCTTTTGTGGTTATGTTTGGGCCTTGATCCTTAATGGAAAGAGAGCCAACTGACGACCTCAGAGTGAGTGATGTCCCAAACAGGGCCAGTCATAGCTCTCCTTTGCCTAGGCTCCAGTGATTGGTCTGAAGGAAGAGCACATGACAGGAGTTGTCCACTCAGAGTTCTTCTTTTGGCTTTTTCAAATTGGAGCTTGGGCAGACAAGACTCTTTTTTGGTAAGTGAGCTCCTAAGAGGTTATTCCAGAGCAAATGTCCCACGTATACAGTAAGCCTGAGTGAGGCCACTTAGGGACAGCCAGGCATGAGATGAGAGTTGAGAAACAGAAAGCATCATATTGGTTTTAGAATCTCAGGATTTTTTATGACTGATTTTATCTGCTCTTTGACTTACAGCATATGTTTCTGTGATCCAATACCCATGCCTCCCACCTGTGCTTTTGCTCCTGCTTTAATGAACATCTAACAACCTGTACATATTTAAAGGGTACTATTTGATGAATGAATATGTAATATATAATGACATCTATTTAAAATAAAAATATTACCAAAGTGGTGTAGAACACGGCATGACTACTAATTTTAAACTTAGATTAGTTCAAGTATTTGATAAATTCAATAGTCAGTAGTATAGAGAATGGTACATCTAATACACCTTATAACCTGTATATCTAATATGTACTTTCCTGGGGGAGAGATACACACACACACACACACACACACACACACACACACCCCTATCAAGCCATCACCACAATCAAAATAATGAATATATCCATCACACTCCAAAGTTTCCTCAAGACTCTTTGCCATCCTTCCCTCTACCTCCCCAACCCCAGGCAGCCACCAATTTGCTCCCTGTCATTATAGATTAGTTCTTCTTTTCTAGAATTTTATGTAAATGAAATCATACAATATGTACTCTCTTTTTTGGTCTGGCTTCTTTCACTCAGCATAGTTATTTTGAGATTCTTTCACGTTGCATGGATGAATAAATAGTTCAGTTTTTTCCTTGCTGAGTAGGTATTCCATTGTTTATCCATTTACCTATTGATAGGCATTTGTTTTTTTCCAGTTTTTGATTATGAATGATCATGCTATGAATATTTGGGTTCAAGTCTTTGTATGGACATATGCTTTCATTTCTCTTGGATGGATACATACCTAGACATGGAAAGACTGGCTTGTCTGGTCAGCCTTTGTAAGAAACTGCTAAACCACTTCCCTAACACTTACAAAGGTTCCAGTTGCCCCACATTTTCATCAACATTCGGTATGATCAGTCTTCCCTCCTCTGCTTTTGACCTAAGTTAGTTCTAGTTGAGTTTATGTCACTTGCAACCAAAGAATCATTTTTAATATGGGGGGGGGGAGGAACTCCATTTTGGAGAACTTTATTTATAGGACTTGTAAATTTGGATATTGAAAAATATTTACTGACAACAAATAACACCCAGTAGAATATGTCTAAAAGCTTAAAACATGAGTAGCATGACTTAAGTACATGAGCTGAAGACTGGGCATGGCTGAATGATACTGATCCATCAGACCCGGAGAAATTCTAGCTGATAAGTAATAGTAGTTATTGTCCTGATCACATGACTTATAATTTCAGCCAGCAAATGGAACTCAGAGACTGAAAAGGAGAAATGGTTGATGTGGTTAATTTAAGCAATTCAATTTTTAAAAAATTCCATAATGAGTTAATAAGAATTTAATAATAGGCTTATAATTGTTGCTAGCACACCTGCGATGGGGAGAAATGTTCTGACAATGGCAGAACATTTGAGTCAAGTGTTGTGAAAAGACAGAAGTGGCAGCTTGCCAGTGATTGCCTGGGCCTTGCCAAATCTAGGGCCACCTCTGGCTGGACACCTGGTGAGGGTACAAGAGCAGAGTCAGTGAATGTGATGGCTTTTGAATCAGACAGGCTTCTTGCCTCCTGATGCAGCCACACACCGGCTGGGTAACCTTGGGCAAGTTGTTTCATTTACTCTGTGCCTTCATTTCCTCAACTACAAGATGAAGAATAGAAAGAACCTACTGGGCTCAATCGGGTGAGTGTGTGACTCTTGGTTTAGGCTCAGGTAGTGATCTCAGGGGTCATGGGATTAAGCCCTGCATCAGGCTCTGTGCTCAGTGCAGAGTCTGCTTGAAGATTCTCTTTCTCTGCCCTCCCCCGATGCACACTCTCTCACTCTCTCTCTCTCTAAAATAAATAAATAAATATTTTTTTTTAAAAAGGAAAGTATCTACCCTGTAGGGTTGTGTTATCCCATGTGAAGTGCTCAGAGCACTGACATTGAGTACACACTCCATAGATGCTATTAATTATCAATGCCGTTATGCGACGGACAGCGTTCTTGCGCTCTCTCTCTCTTTGGCCACATTCCTGGTGAAGCCAACTGATTTTTCATGTAATTCTATCTAGATTTTCCAGGCACTCTGCTTTATAGCAATGATTTCAGTTCCTCCAGTAGTTGATCATTATTCCTACTTTGCATGGGAGACTCGTGGAGCTCAGCCAGATTAAGAAGCCGTAGTTGGTGAAGCCAGCATTCCAACCAGAATGCTGAAACCCTAGAACAGATGCTCAGTCCGTGATTTGAGGCTGGCTCTCACGAGAAGAGATCATCAGCCCGAGGGTAAGAGATTGGTGCCACCTCAGGGGGAAGAGAGAACATTGCTTTCTACCCCGGCACATTCTGGCCGCCCAGGAACAGAGCTCTCCTCTTAGTTGTGGGACGGAAAGTGCCTTCCTCCTTTCCTCTTACTTCTGTGAGCCCTAGCTCTATATTCCTCATGCCTCCAGCCAAAGGCCTCCCAGCATGCTCTGCAGGAAACTGACCAGGTAGAAGGATTGAGAGCTCTCGGTGAAGGAGATCTTGGATGCTTCTCCTTTCTGTCTTGGAAGCACATTTCCCACTGGGCGTGGGGGCAGGTGGCCCCACTATGGACAAAGGGTTGTTTCTTGGGAGTCTGCCCCCCACTCTTGCCCCAACTCTTGCCCCAACTGTGTAGGGCTTTAGGAGGTGAGCTGGAGACACATTTTTCTCTCTGAGACATCTGCTCCTGTGGTTTAATGGGCATAATTAGCCTTTCTAATAAGGACTTTGTGATTCGGGGAAGACCACAGAGGCCAGGGAGTAGAAGACACATACAGGAAACCCATCTTCATAAACATGGGAATGAGATCTTTGGGAAAGTGGGGAGAAGGGAAAAGAATGAGGCAAATTGTTGAGAGGGGACAAGAATCCCAAATAAAACAAGAAGAAAAATTGTGCCTTTCTAAAAAGATTAGAAGTCAGTGACATGTATGAGGAACAAGACAGCCATGAAGGGTAAGCTTGACAAGAGAGACCAGGAGTGGGGAAGGCTGTGAGTACTGCTGTCTGTTTGCTGGAGGAAGATGGATGATGGCCAGGAAGGTGGCCAAATGGGAAATATGATGAACTCTTAAATGCAAGCAAGAGAGATTCAAGTAATGAAAAGCTCAGATAAGACAAACATGAGAAATAAAACCCATTTGAAAGCAAGGTTGATGGGCCAAACAGAATGGACAGCCAATGGGGGCATGGTGGGGGAATGTGAAGCATGAAGGAGACAAATCCAAAGAGAAAGAGATGGTCTCGGTGGCTATGGCTGTCAAATGGCTTTGACAAGGGAGGCAAAGAGGGACAATGAGGGACTGAGGCTGATGGACAAATCCCTCAGCCCGCGTCACATCGCATTAGAGGGATTTGCTTTGTGGTCCATGACCATGGCCGCTCTGGGAGACACATGGGGGCACATTCAGAATCGATGACACTGGTTCTTTTTCTGTCTGGGATTAACTCTGAGGTGGAAAATTCTAGAAAGCAGACATAAACTCTCAGAAGTTAACACTTTCTTTTCAAACTCACAGTCCCCAAAGGGAGGGCTGTCTGTTCTAACGTCAAAGCCTATGGCGTTTTTCCTCCAGGGGCTGCCCCTTTGGTTTTAAGTCACAGTTCTTTGGTTTTTGTCCCAGACCCTCACTGAATACACTGTGGTGGGTCAGCATTAATGGTGTACTGATTATCCCTAGACTGGTTTCAAGTCTGAGCTCTGCCACTTAACTGGCCTCAGCTTTCTCACTTTGGATGGAGATGATCATAGTCTGGCTGTGGGACCAGATGAGATAAAGAAAGTTCTCAGCATTGTGGCCAGACTGTGCTAGATGCTGGGATCTGGAACAACACATAGTCCGGCTCCATGCGGCCCGAGGCTATGAAGTGAGGCAGGCATGCTAACACGTGCCTTCATAAAGTATGAGCAGTGCAGCCATGGGACCCTCGATATGGCCTGCAGGAGGAGGGCTATACTTGACTCTCTCGGGGTGTGGTTGACACCATGGAGAAGCTTTTAATTTGCAGCCTAGGGTTAAGTGGTAGGAGGAGGACATTTCAGGCTCAGGGAACATGATAAAAAAAAGGCATTGAATGGGGACATAGTATGGCAGGTTTGGGAACCTGGCTTTTGGTTTGGTTGCTAAAAGTGCTTTTCACAGAAAGTTAATAGGTATAAAGGAAACAGAAGGTGCCATGTTTAAATGGAATTTAGAAATTTTAGGCTAAACAAACAAACTGGTTTCTTTATCAGAAGACTTGTAAGAGTCTTTAATCTGCTTATCAACACATGTAATGAATCTCCAAGAGGGACGGATGAGACAGTGTCTTCCAAACTTATTTGAGCACAGAAACGTTTTTTTGAAGAGGATCTTGCAAATCTTATATTGTATTCCTCCTCCCTGATGCATAATAATAAGATGTAAATTGTAAAAAAAAAAGAACATTTTATGAAATGCTGACCGCCAGAGTGAGGAACATGACTGTGAGTGGATTATTTGCTTGCTAGAAAAGCAATGGTACAATAACAATAGAAATCTAAGACAAAAAATGTCACCCCCTTTAGATGACATTAAGCATATTAAGTTGCCTCTATCCAGTGAAGGTAGGTAAGCAGCCCTGTACTCCATTGCACTGTGGAATGGATGTTGGCAGGGCACAAAATGGAAGTCACCAGCAAGTCTTCCTTGGCTTCTGTTTGTAAATGTCTTACCCTCAGGGAACATAGAGGTGGTAGGAAGGAGGCACACAGCAGAGAGAAGGAGATTCATCGGTGTAGAGAAAGTGTTTTAGCTATGAAAGAGAGAGTGAGTCTCCCCCACCCCCAGACTAGAGAATTCCTTGGATGTCGATCGGAAGAAAAGTCAGTTCTTCTTCCTTTCAATGCACGTGGGTGGCAGCAAGTCGTAGACAAAGATGCGTGGCTGACATCTCAGTAGAGAGGCTATATTAGTTACCTAGTGCCCCAAACATACTGGCTCAAAACAGCAAACATCTAGCCTAATGTGCAAGTATGAGACGAAAGAGCTTAGATCAGAGAAAAAAGGACATCAGAGCAAATGTACACAGACTGAGTGAGATACAGTGGTTATTGTGCTTTGTATTTTTATGGGTCTGGTAAACGTGTTTGAATGAATGAAAGGATAAATGGATGATTAGAAGATTGTTGCACTGGTGTCAAAGCAGAATACAAATAAAGAGTTTGGAAAAGAATTTTTAAAAAACAGCAGAACATTTATGACATCACCGTGTCTATAAGTCAAGAAGCTGGGTGTGCTTGGCAGAATCCTTTGGTTCTGGGTCTCTGAGAAGGCTGCAGGTGTCAGCCAGGGCTGTGGTCGTCTTGGAGGCTCAACTGGGGGAAGATCTACTTCTGAAGTCACTCATGCACTCATGTGGTTGTTGGCAGGATTGAGTTCCTTGTATTCTCTTAGACTGAAGTCCTTAGTTCTTTGCTGGCTATTCGCCAGAAGCCACCCTCAGTTCCTTGCTAGATGAGTCTTTCCATAGGGCAGCTTGTAACATGCCCGTTGGCCTTATCAGAGTGCATGAGAAGAGCCAGAGAGACAGTGCTGGCAAGATAGAAGTCAGTATTTTAGAAGTCCTTGGAAGTGACATCCCATCACTTTTTCCGTATTCTATTTGCTAGAGCATGTCAGTAGATCTAGTCATAACTCAAATGAGAGTAGGAAGTGTGAATGTCTAGACTAGGGGCTGGTAAACCTTTTCTGCATAGGACCAAATAATAAATATTAATATATTAAATAGATCATCATATATTATATATCAAATAATTAAATTTTAATATATATTATTGAATTAAAATATTGTTATGATCAGTTTTGTGAATCTCAGAGACAACTCTGTCTTATTTAATTAGTTGATTTGATTTGAAGAGAGCTGAGGGGATTACATGAAGGCATGAATACTAGGAGATGGGATCTAGGAGGTAGTGACCACTGGTGCCATGTCAGAAACTGCCCACCACAAAGCACTACTGTTATTCTTGCAAGAGTTCTATATAAGCCTGGCTTGGAGGAAGTGAAGTTAACTGAGGGTAAGAACACGGAGGATATCACTGGTAGTCTGTGTGGGTAGTTGACCCTTCACAGAGGAAGCCTACCCTCTCTGTTTATATCGGATCCTAGATTCATGATCCAGGTACAAGGGAGTTACAGGGAAAGTCTAAGAATGGTTAGGTTGAAAGGGAGGCATATTTACACTTTTAATAGATACTGGTCAGTTGCCATCCAAAAAGGTTGTACCAGTTTTCCTAGGCAGAATTCACAACCTTTTCTCGTTTTCTCTCTTTCACTGGAAATGTGTTATGCTTCTCTTACTGCTGAGTACAGAGGAGTGGAAGTGATCAGAGTAAAATGTTCATGTTTGGTCCAAGTCAGTGAAAGATGAATCATAGACATTACTGAACAGCCAGAGAATAGCTCTGAGATTAGATTTAGTGAAGCTCAAGGAGGGAGAGCGACTTGTCAAACACTAAATGAAAGTCAGGTTGGGAAATGTTGCAGAGAAAGGAAGGAAATTGACTAGAGGAAGGATTTGGAGTCCAATATGGAGAAAAATTCCAACTCTGAATCCCAAGCTCATCCAAGCATTAGCCTAAACTGTCTGTGGGGTCATGTATTCATCATTTATCCATTCCTCCAATGAATATTTGGTTCACTTGCCACGTGATTAGTGTGTTAGGCACTGAGGCTACAATAATGGGCTATATTAGGGATCAGAAAACTATGGCCAGTGGGCTAAATATGTCCCACTGATCATGTAACTAAGCTTTACTAGAACGCAGCCACAGCATTAATTTATGAATTGTGTGTGACTATTTTCACAGTACGACAGTGGAGTTGAGTAGTTATAGCAGAGGCTCTATGGTCTGCAAAAACTAAAATACTCTTCAGTGTTATACAGAAAAAGTTTGCCAACCCCGAGGCTAGATAGCCATGGTTCCTACCTTTATGGGGCTAACCTTCTAGCAGGAAAGATGGACATTAATCAAATATTGTCCTAAATGGATCATTACCAACTGTGAGTAGTGTCCTGGAGAAGTGCATGATACTGTGATAGAACATGGGATGGGACACTTTTGATAGGGTGGTCAGGGAGTACTTCCCGAGGACATGAATTTTTTTTTTTTTAAGGAAGTTGATGTATAGAGGGAGCCAGCCTGCAAATAACTAGGGAAGAGATTTCCAAACAGAGGGAAGGGAATACATCAGGAATCTGTGCTGGGAAAAAGCTATCCTTCCGAGGAACAGAGGAGACCAGTGTGACGAACATAGAGAGTAAGATGAGACTCAGTGGAGATCTTGTTAACGCCTCCCAGGCCAAGGCCAGAGCCCTGGATTTTGTTTAAAGTACAATGTGAAGACACTGAGGTTTCTTATGATCAGTTTCATGAGTCTCATGGACCACTGTGTCTTATTCAAGTAGCTGATTTGGAGAGAGCTGAGATGGGGAAATGTTCGGCACCCAGACCCTCTCTCTTCTCTGTCTTGATGGAACAGTTCAGAGGGTGTGGACAGAAGCGGAATGGTTTATTCGCTGATGGTGAAGCATGTCAGCTTAGCCATAAAGGAAGCTGCCAGAGAGGTGCCAGAGAGGTGGAGCAGAGCAGACTGGCTCTGGTGGCAATTTTGACAAGTGTACCCTCTCGTGGAGAAGTCGCATAGCCTGTGGAGAGGTCTGACTCACAGGACTGTCCGAGGACATTCCGGTCCCAGGACTTTTGCAGTGGAGAAAGCAGCTGATGATTTTTAGAACTACTGAGGCTGTAATCTTTTTTTTTATTTATTTAACAGAAGCCTTTAGGCATTTCTTCTTTTTTTTTTAATATTTTATTTATTTGACAGAGAGAGACAGCCAGCGAGAGAGGGAACACAAGCAGGGGGAGTGGGAGAGGAAGAAGCAGGCTCCTAGTGGAGAAGCCTGACGTGGGGCTCGATCCCAGAACGCCAGGATCACACCCTGAGCCAAAGGCAGCCGCTTAACAACTGCGCCACCCAGGCGCCCCTGTAATCTTTTTTTATCGCGTATAAATGAACTAAGAGTCACAGACGACTCATAATCTTCATGATAACCCTCTTGGTCTAACTCTGGAAACAGCCTTTTCATTGGGCCGACCTCTCACAGGTACCAAAGGTGTCCTTCGTTTGGCCTTCCATTTGTTGCTGAAATAGTTCAGGCCTGAAAAGAAACAGCTAAACAGAAAAACTCCAGGAGCCCCTCCTTGACATTGAGCAAGGAATTAATTCACTTTTTCTGGAATTTACCTTATCTTAATGTCTTTTTAATCTTTTAGAAGAAGCCTAACAATTTAGTCCTGAGCTTGAAAACTCTACCCAACACCTTTCCTCAGTAGATAGTGGTATAATCGAATAAGCTTTCAAGGTGTCTCCTAGTTTTCTTTAAAAGCTGTTATTACGACTACTTAAAATGTTGTTGCCTTTTTTTTTCATCACCCCACTGAACAATGAGAAAACCAAAAGGCACGCTGCTTAAGACAAAGTGTTACTGGTGAACAGTACAATCACTGATGTCTCCAAGGTGTGTAATTATAAAAATAAAGCCCTGTGTACCCAGAGGCAAACATTTCCACACCCCCACCCCCAGGGTATCATGTTTAATAAAAAGTGTATATACAATAGTATAAAAACAAATGTGGAAAAATTCCTTACAGCTATTTTATAATCAAGAATGAGCTAAATTAATCGTTAATATAATTAATAGCCTATAAGGCAATACTTTTATCATCAGAGAAAGCAAAGACTTTTAAAACACCACACCGTTAGTGGGTTTTTCATTCATCTGTGGGTTAGAGATCTGCTTTCATCCATGAGGGGATGAAAAGGAAGAGCTGGGATTAGCAGGACCTGCGAGCTCAGAGCTGGTGTTGGGGATGTATTGACAGAAGCTAGAGATTGGACCAGGCTCGCTGTGGAACCCTAGATGCTGACAGAAGTAAACCAGAGAGAAGCCCTCTTAGCCATTCCTCCACTAGTATCTCCTATTAGCAGAACCTCAAAGGAAGCCAGCTGGCAAAGGAATCTGTGAATTTCGGTTTGCAGAGTCCCACTTAGATCACAGACAGAGTACAGAGGGGTGAATTTAGAGCTAAGAGGAAATAAATAACTAGCACAACAATATTCCTTTGTGTGAATATAACATCTTGGATTGGTAAGAGCCCTTTGGGCTAGACTAACCTCTGGATCCTCTTGACTTGAATCCATTAAATTCTGATAGTTTCCTTTCTTTCTGTCGTAAAATATTCCAGGCTCATCTTAGACATTTTATGCTGCAGGCCTCAAGCCAGCCATTTCTGCAAAAAGCCGAGGTTCCTTTTAACAGGGAATGGTATTTAGAGACGAAAATCTGGGCGTGATCGGTGTTCATCTAAAACCCTCAGTTTTTAAAAAAGATTTTATTTATTGAGAGAGAGAGAGCAAGAGCGTGAGTTGGGGGTGGGGGGAAGTAGAGGGAGAAGCAGGCCCCCCACTGAGCGGGGGATCTTGGGGTCACGATCCAAGCCAAAAGCAGACATTTAACTGACTGAGCCACCCAAGTGCCCCTAAAACCCTCATTTTAAGTAGCATTTGGCTCAATTCTTAATGGTGCCCATCCCCACTCCCATTCTCCCTTCTGCCTCATAAATAAATAAATAAATAAATAAATAAATAAATATAAAATCTTTTAAAAAAGGTACATGAAATTGACCCTACAATCAATCAATCAGGCAAAAAAAGAAGTTATGGTGTGTACGTGTTATCAGGAGCCTACTATTGTGGGAAAATGGATGTAAGTCGAGGCAATAAAACATTAAGCAAATCTGTGGCAGGAATCTGAATTGTGAGAGAGCTGTGGATTTTCCATATAATTAAATAGTGCAAAAACAGGTGCATATAATGAAAACTTCATCGCACATCTGAGTGTGCAGAATCACCCAGGGAAATCCTTGCTTAAATTCATCAGAACCTTTAGATCCCCATCAGTCATGTCGAAACCCAGTTATATTAATCGTTAATATAATTAACGATTATATTATCTTATATTATCTTAAGCTCTGCTCCCCCGTAGACCCAGTTATATTATCTTAAGCTCTGCTCCCCCGTAGACCCTGTTCGCTTGGATGCATCTTTGGATTATACTCTCATAATTGAAGGAACTTAATTATCTGATTGCTTCCCTGCACATAAAAGTTATATGCTTCATAATTTCAAATATGGAAATCTCCACAAAATTGGTCAACCTGGAAGAATGCTTGGGTATGCCTATGACAAAACCTTTCAAGAGCTCAAAAATTTGAAAACACACTTCCCAAATCTTTGAGTAAAGTGAGTGTTTCAGGAAGATACATGATATTTGTTTGCGGCTTTAAGAAGCCCTCAAGGGGCACCTTTGTGGCTCAGTCAGTTGGGCAACCAGCTCTTGGTCTCACGGTCCTGTGATCGAGCCCCATTTTGGGCTTCATGCTTAGTGCAGTGTCTGCTCGAGCATTCTCTCTCTCTCTCTCTCTCCCCCTCTGCCCCTCCCCCTGCTTGCTCTCTCTGAAATAAATAAAGCTTAAAAAAAAGAAACTCTCAAACCTCACTAAGACCTCTATTTTGAGGCATATTGGAGGACAGGAATTCTGAATACTGCTCCTGACGCTGTCCTGGTTCTAACGAGAGGAGAACAAGCACGTGGAGCTGTCAAAAATGAGCTATCATACTTATTACTAAAGCCAAATGAAGTCCCAAAGCATGGGTAAAGTATGGTTAAAGCAGACTGGAGAACACAGCTTGGATCGGTGTCTTCTATTATCTTCCCCAACATCAGGTCTTGAGGCAACATCCGCGGGTAGCACTGTGGGGCAAAGCAGCTTTGGAATATTCTCACCCAGCTAGCTCTGTGGATGATCTCTGTCTGCTTTAGCGTATCAAGGTCTTCACAGGCAGGGTCCAGAGAGCACTGGGGGGGGGGCCTGATCTGAGGATGCTGACTGCAGGGAAGCAGAAAGGAATCTGAGAGATCTGTGCATCATTGAAAGGAAGTGGGTGAAGCCCTTTCCTTGTTTTTGAGGCAACCTGAGCCCTCCCCTGGAAGGCAAACCCTCAGGAGTCTCGCCAGTCAGATTTGTTACTCTCACCCTTAAGGGAGGAGCAAGAAGATGGGATAAGACGTTGACACTATCTCATTGGGGCCCTCCCCAAGAGGGTGTGTATGTTGGTAGATGTTCTTTCTTTTTTGGAAATCTTAGGGCAGGGGAATAAGGAATCTTCCCCTTTGAGAAGCAGGGACCACAAAGTCCAATGCCTCCAGGGGCCGGGAAGGTGTTATGAATAAGTGAAGGGGGCCAGGTGGGAAATGAGAGACCCGGAGACATTGCCACCCAAAGCCCAATAGTGCCTATTCAGGTCCAGTGTATGCTGGCGTATGAGAATATGGGTTCAGGGTTGCCAGACCTTCTAATTTTTCAAGAGAAACCAGGAATTAGTTTGGTATATATATGTATGTATATATGTATATATATATACATATATATATATATAATTTTTCAATTTAGAAATTTTGGCAAGTAATTCCACTTAAAAAAATACCATGCAGCCAAACAGAACATTTCTATCTGCCAGACTTGGCCCACAGGTCACCAGTCTGTGGCTGGTTTACAGCATTATCAACTGAGGCAATGAGACATCATTTTTTTTTTTTAAACCTCTGGTTAGGTGTGTGAAATGAGTCAGCCCACCAAAGATAATAAGAGAAAGGTAGCTCTTCAACGTATTGTGTATTGTTATTTGTAGTTCCTGGACTGTCTTCCATCTCTCTGCCCTACCTCTCACTCAAGACAGACAGTCTTGGCCTCTTTCTTCCTTTCTTTCTTCTTGAAGATTTTATTTATTTATTAGAGACAGAGAGAGTGCACAAGCCAGGGGAGCGGCAGGCAGAGGGAGAGAGAGGAGCAAACTCCCCACTGAGCAGGGAGCCCGACATGGGGCTCGATCTCAGGACCCTGAGGTCATGACCTGAGCCAAAGGCAGATGTTTAACGGGCTGAGCCACCCAGGCACCCCTCTTGGCCTTTTTCTATTGCTTTGCTACGTCCCTTGGCACCTTCTTCGTTTTTGGGTCCTGTGGTCCTGGCACCGCCGCATCAACACACCGACTCTGGCTGAAGTCTGCTGTCAGTCTGATTAGCACGTGGAGGAACTTGGTGCTGCTGTCCTTGACAGCTGAGACATGGAGCCCCATTTTCAGACCAGAAAGGCCAAGCTTTCATCCTGTGTCAGTACAAATGTCATTCTGCATCCTGCAGGGGCTGAAGCCAAGTGCATGGGACAGCTTTGGACAGAGCCCGTCTTCAGCACGTCAGAGCCTCTTGCAGCCGGTGATGGCCTTGAAATGTTATGTGCAATTAGAGGCTGTCTCCTTAAGTCCACCCGATAGTTTGCATGTGGCTCAGTGCTTTCTGGAGAGCAGACTTCAGAGATTCATTCATCATTCAACAAACATTTATGAAGTTCCTGCTATTAGCTGGGGATCGTTAAAGGAGTTGGATATTCAGCATTAAATGAGATAAACTTGGTCCCTCCCTTCACGGAGTTTACATTCTAGTCAGGGGAGACAGGTGAGGAGACACACAAATATAAGATGATTGGTGATGTTAGTGACTGAGGGAAGGGTCTCCTTTCATTGGTGGGGCTGAGGGGTTGTCTCTAGGGGGATGACATTTGAGCTGATAACTGAATCATATATACTTTTTAGTGCTCAGATATGTTTGTTTACTTATTTATTTTTACTAGATCCTTAGTCCAGAGTTAATGAAGAAATAAGATTCCTAAAGATTTATTTATTTATTTTAGAGAAAGAGAGAGAGAGAGAAAGAGAGTGCATGAGCAGCGGGAGGGGCAGAGGGAGAGAGAGAATCTCAAGCAGAATGACTCCCCCGCTGAGTGCAGAGCCAGACATGGGGCTTGATCTCATGACCCTGAGATAAGGACCTGGGCCAAAATCAAGAGTCAGATGCTCAACTGACTGAGCCATCCAGGTGCCCCAAAAACAGATTCTTAAGGTTAAATATGATGAAGGTCTAGAAATGGCACACACCGAAGTATTAACAATGGTTATCTCTCAGTAGTGGGATTCACATATTCATTTGATTTAAGAAGCATTTCCTGAGTGCCTAATATGACCTTGGTATGGTACTGACTGCTGGAAATGGCAGTTGTGAGCAAAACAGATGATATTATATATGTGTTAAAATGTGAGGAGTATTCTGAGGGAACAGTGTATTGGGGTAAAGAATAAAAAAGAGAAGCACCTAATTTATAATGATGGGTCAGGGCAACTTGAACTGAGACTGAGAAATGAGAAGGCTTCAGTCGTGTGAAATATTGAGGGTGGGGACTGGGAGGAGTATCCCAGGTGATGAGGGAAGCATGTGCAAAGGCCATGGTGCTGGAAAGAATTTGTTGTATTTGGAGAACTGCAAGAAAATTTGTATGGAGCAAAGGGGTCAAGAGATAAAACTGGAGAGATTTTTGAGGATCCAGGTCAGGCAAACCCTGGAGTCGTGAAGAGCAGTTTGGATTTTATGGGAAGAGCAATGAGAAACTATTGAGGGGTTGGGGTTTTCAGTTGGAGAGTGCTGTGACTTAGTGCACATTTTTTTAAAATCTGGATTTTATTTTATTTATTATTTTTTTATAATAATTTTTTATTATATTATGTTACTCACCATACAGTACATCCCTAGTTTTTGATGTAAAGTTCCATGATTCATTACTTGCGTATAACACCCAGTGCTCCGTGATACATGCCCTCCTTACTACCCTTCACCGGTCTATCCCATTCCCCCACCCCCCTCCCCTCTGAAGCCCTCAGTTTGTTTCCCAGAGTCCATAGTCTCTCATGGTTCATTCCCCCTTCTGCTACCCCCCCCTTCCTTCTTCCCTTTCTTCTCCTACCGATCTTCTTATTTCAAATGAGCGAAACCATATGATAATTGTCTTTCTCTGCTTGACTTATTTTGCTTAGCATTATCTCCTCCAGTCCCATCCATGTTGCTGCATTTTTGTAAAGATCATTCATGGTTGTCAGTTGGAGAGTGGATTTTTAGGGACAAAGTAGAAGCAGAGAGGCCCGTTAGGAAGTTGTTGCATTCATTCTGGTGAGAGATCATGGCAGCTTGGACTAGGGAACGAGAGCTGACCTTTATAGTCCTGTAAGTTGATCATTGCACAACTCCAGGGGGTCCGGTTCTTTAGACAACAACATAAACAGTGCTTCCTGGAGTGGCCCCAAGTGTGGAGCAGTAGTGGCAGGAATGGGTGGGGGAGAGGGAAAGGGAGAGAGAAAGTGAGAAAAAGAGAGGGGGAAGGAGAGAAGGAGAGATGGTTGGATCCAAGATGTGCTACTAGATTAGACTGGCAGGAGTAAAAGGAGGAGAGGCCACTTGTGGATGGCTCCTAGGTTTCTGAGTTGGATAACTTCAGGGATGTTGGTGGCATTTTCTTAAATAGGGAAAGACTGCATATGGAACAGTTTGCAGTAGAAAAAGCAAGAGATTTTTCTTAAATTTGTTAAGTGTAAGATGTTGGGAGCCATCCAAGGGAAGATGTCAAGTAGACAGTTGGATATACAAGTCTGGAATTCAGAGTGGAAGTCTAGGCCAGATACAAAACTTTGAAGTCATCAGGATAAAGGCTGCATTTAAAGCCATTGAGTTGGAGAGACAGAGATGAGGTCCTTAGTCTATGACTTGAAGAACTTGATAGGTGGGGCAAGAAGAGGAAGAGTTGATTAAGAAAGTAGAGCAGGTGGGTCACCTGGGTGGCTTAGTCAGTTAGGTGTCACATTCTTGCTTTCAGCTTAGGTCATGTTCTCAGTTGGTGGGATTGAGCCCCGAGTAGGGCTCCACAGTCAGCATGGAGTCTGCTTGGGATTCTCTCTCTCCCTTTGCCCCCCCCCCCGCACATGCTCTCTCTCTCTCTCTCAATAAATAAATAAAATCTTTAAAAGAAAAGAAACAAAGGAGGAGGAGACACTGTGAATTAGGAGCAGATTAGAAGAGCACAGCATCAGAGAAGGACCATGGATGGTTTTGGTCCTAAGGAGCACTTTTTAATTTAAATAATGAATACAAACACATGCAATTCTGTCTCTTCTCTGGTGATGCAGTTGCACATACATTATGTTTTTGTGCATGGTGGGGATTGAGCTGATTTCTCTCTGCAGGGTGACCAGTTGCCCCTGTGAGTGGTGGTGGGTGTCACTGAGATGTGATTCAGGGGCATAGGGGACCTGACACTCTCATGTCTCTCCCACAATGTACAATCAGGACAGCTGAAATCTGCTTGTTGTAAGGCAGTGGTCTCACAGGGCCAGTTTTGGCCCCCCCTCCCTGCCCCGGGGATAACTGGCAATGTCTGGAAACACTTTCATTTGTTACAACTGGATTGTTATGCTGTGTGGGGGAGGTTGCTACTGGCACCGGTGGGTGGAAGGAAGCAAGGGACACTGCTAAACATGCAGCAGAGCCCAGGACAGCCCTCGCGACAGACAACTGTCCAGCCCCAAATACCAATAGGGCTGAGGTTGAGGAATCCTGTTGTAGCGAGGGCACAGTTAAGTTACTTGCTGAGATTTCATTGTTCCTCCCTGAAAGTTTTCTTCGGGGGAAGAGAGAAACCTGCCAAAGCAAAGGGTCAGCTGTCCTTATTCCCAGGAGCATCTATGCCCAGACACGGGGAGTTGATTGAAATGATTTTTTTGGCAAATGCTTCACACATCGTCATCTCCAGGCTGTCAGAGTGGTAATTTGTGGATTAGCATCTGTGGCTCCAAAATGCAGGGGTTTTATTGTGTGTGTGCGCGCACGCGTGTGTGTTTCCTTCTGGAGAGACAGAGATGGAATCTTTGATTTGGGAGACAATTAGAAAGACAAAAGCACCAATGTTGCATTTTGTTTCAGTTATTCAAGATTCCTAAAACTTAGCCTTTCTCACTCTCAGAAATGGCATTTCTCTTCTATTCTTTTGGGAATTGATTGAATTCTTCCTTTGCTTATGTAAAAAAAAAAAAGAAAGAAGGAAGGAAGGAAGGAAGGAAGGAAGGAAGGAAGGAAGGACGGACTTGGTGCCTGAAGGAAAATAAAATGACCAAACTAATCTTGGTCTCATGTATGGATTCAAAGGCAATGTGGTATTTCTGTATTGCCCACGATTTTTTCATAATGGAAAGTGTGTCTGTGGGTGGAAGGTGAAAGGCAATGGGAGAGAGGATTATGTAGAACTCAGAATTTTAGATCCTTAAGGAACTTTACAGATCATTTCATCTGACCTCTTTACAACCAGATACCTTAAGCTTTAAGAGAATCACAGCTAGCCTCATTTGCTTCTTCCCCAACTTTGGAAGAGTTCAAAAGGTGGCCTGAAAACCTTGAACAATGGTACAAAACTGGCCTGATCGTCCCAGGTCTGGAGATCAGCTAATAGGTACTGACTATGGAGGGAAGAGGGGGAAGAGTGTGAGTAAAGAAAGTCTTTAGTGCAGGGGCGTCTGGGTGGCTCAGTTGTTAGGCGTCTGCCTTCGGTTCAGGGTGTGATCCCAGGGTCCTGGTCTCCCTGCTCCACTGGGAGCCTGCTTCTTCCTCTCCCACTCCCCCTGCTTGTGTTCCCTCTCTCACTGGCTGTCTCTCTGTCAGATAAATAAATAAAATCTTAAAAAAAAAAAAAAAAAGAAAGTCTTTAGTGCAGGTATCAGAGACCATGTTAGCAGCTAGAGGCACACAGGAATTGAGGTATATGGGCACACTGAGGAATTTTGTTCATCGCTGAAGACTTAATCCTTTGACAGCACCCACACATAGTAGGCTCTTAGTAAGTATCTGTTGAATGTATGACTCAAGTTGGTGCAAAGGGGTATTTGATATGTGGGGGTGGGGAAGAATAGCACACTCATTGGGGAAGACACTACCTTTCCTATTCTTTGCCTAATGAGATAATTCAGAGATTTAGATGGTTGAGGGATGGTAGTAGTAAATATTTGTAGGTATTATAGGTAATAGATAATATTAATAAATGTAAATATTAAAATAAATACTACATATAAAACATTACTATTAATATATGTTGATATTAATATTGAAATAGAAAATGTTCATGGGTAGATAATATTTCTATTTAGCTTCATGAAAGAGAATATCTAAAAAACAGTGGCTTACTTTTTACACAAGGAAAAAAGTGTATTTTCCTCATGTAGTGGTAAGTTTGGAGATACTGAGGAAGTCCCAAGCTGGTGTGGTGACCCAGAGATGCTCCTGGGGACCTGGGCTCCTTCTGTCTTTGTTCTTCACTAACTACTCTTTGCATATATCTTTGTCCAAATAGACACAAGATGCCCGTTCTATGTCCATGAGTTGTGTCCTCCTTCCATGAAGGAAAGGCAAGAGTTGTTGAGTCTAATCCAGTTTTATCAGGAAAACAATGATTTGTCCAGAAGCTCCACCCAGTAGACTTCTACTTACATCTCATTGGCCAAAACTTAGATCACATGCTCATTCCTAACTGCAAAGGAGTCTGGGAAGGATGTTTGTAAGCCATCCTGGGCGAAATATGAGTTTTGTTAGTGAAGAAAAGTTTCTGTTAGTATAGAAGAGCTTGGCACACATCCCTAATCCCACAGCTGAAGGGAGCACTCCAGGCCTACATCAGGGAATGGACTTGCCTGGTCCATTCCAGTGAATTCGAGTCAGCATGGAAGCCTCATTCCAGGCTATGACTTGGCTTCAAATCAGTATGCAGAGCAGCATGGAGTTTCAGTAAAACAACATCTGTGTGTCACCACCTGGGAACTGGACTTTGGTCTCTGCAAAAGGTCGCATGGTGGGGGCCGGGAAAGCCCTCAGGAGTCTGGGAGATATTAGTGCCAAATGAGACAAAATCAATAGAGTAGTAGCTACGGTGCCTTTTGTCATCATGAACCCAGTACTTACCGCAGACATCTCATTCGGCCCGAGGAGAATAAAGCTGGGCATCATGCAGAGCCCGGTGGAGCAATTCCAGATATTACTGACTTTTTCTAAGTACTAGAATGCGGCTGGCCAAATGAGAGAAATGGTTTGCACACACCAAGTTCTCAATACACGGTAACTGTTTTTATTCTTATTTGATGGGTAATATCGACCAAAAGAGAAATCTGATGCATTGTAGGATGGAATTACGTTGGAGTAACTAAGAAGGATGTAAAATCTACGTGGTTAGGTTGACTAACATATAAGTTCGCATGCTTGTGGGGAGAATGGAAGGAAGGACTCAAGGATTTAGGATTCTTTTTCTAAGGGGAAAGGGGAACCACTGGGGTGAGGCTGGGAGGATGTCCAGCAGGGGTGTGACGTGATCAGGTCGATGTTTTGGAAAGATCTCTGTGTCTACTGAGAATGGATGGTAGGAGTGAGCGTGAAAGCAGGGAGACCAAAGCTGTGTCAGTAGCACCGGTGAGATATGACGGTGGCTTGGAGCACAACACTTGTGGTGGAAGCAGAGAAGAGTGGGCAGATTCAGGATATATATTTTGAAGGAAGAACACACAGGACTAACTGATGTATTTCATGTGGGACTCGAGAGAAAAAGAGGAGGCAAACATTACTTTTGAGGAACTGGCACGGTGGGGTTGCCACTTACCCATAGGGGGTGACTGCTGGAGGAGCAGGTTTGGAGGTAAGTGATGGAATCGATACTTTTAGGCCATGTTACATTTCAGATACCTCTTGGACACCCAAGTAGACACTTAACTAGGTAATGGGAAATTTGAGTCTGAAGTTCAGAACTGAAGTTAGAGCAGGAGAATTACATTTTAAAGTCCTTATATTGATGGGATTTAAAGTCACTGTGCTGGGTGAGGACCTTGAAAGATTAAATGTAAGTAGAGGTGAGAAGAGTCAAAGACTGTAGCCTGGGATGGTGAGAAGGAGCACCAGTGAGGAAGAGGGAAAGGAGGTATGGTATCTAGGATCAGAGTGGAGGAAAAGCCCCAAAAAAGAGGATACTCCAGTGTGTCGAAAGATCCTGAAAGTTTGAGGGCAGTGAGAGCAGAGGTGATCATTGTGTTGGCATCTTGGAGTCACTGGGGACAGTCAGAAGAGCAGTTCTGTTGGTGTGCAGGGAGTGCTCGCCTCATTGAAGGGTAGAGCTCCTGTAACTCCTCCAAGGTTCTCTGGGAAGACTCATGACAAGATTTGTTTGCTACGTGGAGGAGTTTGAGTTTCATCACAAGGCAATAGTGTTTTAGCCAGAGGAGTAATGCAGCCAGATTTGCATTTTATTAACATCACCCTGGCTGTGGTGTGGTCAAAGGGAGGTCAGTTGTGGGATGATGGTGGCCAGGGCCAGGCTAGTGGCAGCAGAGGTGAGAGAAGAACTTGATTTAAAAGAGATTAAAGAGATGGAACCCATAGAACTTGAGGATGGGTTGGAGGTGGAAGACAAGGGGGTGGGTTCGAATCCGAGCTCTGCCACTCGGTAGTTCTGTGACCTTGAGCCAGTCTCTTAATGTCTCAATGCCTCAGTTTACTCATCTGTAAAATGAAGCATATAAAATAAGCATAAGGCTGTTCTTGGATTACACAAGATTAACGTAGGTGAAATGTTTGGCAGAGTCTGGCACGTGGCAGCTACTGAGAACCGTAAGCAGAACCTTTGAACTTTTTAGATGTGCTTAAGCCCTTGCTAAGCATTCTCTTCTTGGGGATTGCTACTTACTTTTTCAGCAGAAAGAGCTGACTTATCCCCTGTGCAGAAAGACAGTATTAACCACTTGTGAGAATCCGCAGCTCCGGCATCTCTCATTTTTGCTAGGAAGGTGACAGGATTCATATTTAATACTAGGTGTCATAGAAGCTATACGTTATTATTTTATGTCATTAGTGAGACTCAACTATCAAGAATCACTTGGCTGAAAGGATTCACTCAGAAAGAGGTGGATATGATTGGCTGTCCCTGTGATTGACATCCAGTGACAGTAGGGTTTAATGGGACAAAAATTTTACAAGCAGGGTGATTTGCATGTATCATGCCTTTAATTTGCCCACACAGATCGGGTACTTAGGTACACAATTACCCAATTAGTGGGTGTCATTTCCTAATTGCGGGGGGGCAAACATGATAATTGAGCCCTCAAATGGCTATGCGCTCACAATGTGCTTCCTTTTAGGAAAGGTGGCACTTTTGAGTTTTATGGTAGAGTGAAAAACATCTGATAGCTAAGGATTCTTTTCTTAACTGGATGGTAGTGTCATTCCAGCACAGGCTGAGCGTGATAGTTAAGAAACTCACTGAGCCATTTGATCTAGAGTTTTCCCATGGGGATTGCTGATGTTTTACTAGACACCATGTTGGAATTCCTTGTTCTGGGGTGCACCGCTGGACCCCCACTGGAAGTCTGTCGGTAGATGCTGAAGTGTCTTCCTGCTTTGGGAATCGCCTTTGTCCTGGTGGGGCAGTAACACCTTCCCCCTGGCTTGTACTTCTCCACTGAGTGGGGTGCTCTTGCCTCAAAAGCAGGGGTGTTCTCTTTATCCATCTGGCATCGCCTTGTGTATCACTCCACTATTTCTTAGTTTCAGATGGGCCCACGGAGGTTGCTGTCTCTGCCTGGCGTAAAGGATTTCCTTGGGCCAGGATGTAATATTAAACTTGGAAGTTTGAATCTGGCGCCAGGTCCCAGTTTGGTGGGGAAGCCACTGGAGGTTTTTGTGGAGTTGCTTGATGGAAGAGCCAGTCTTCCTTTGTCCTTCCCTCCCTCCCCCGCTCCTTTCTACCTTCCTTCCTCTCTTCCTTCCTTTTTGTTTATTAAAAGAAACACAATAAAGTTGAGCATAAGACTTAATAGATACTACACAAAGGAAGGTACACAAATGGCCGTTAAGCACAGGAAAATTCTCAGTATCATTAATCACCAGGTAAATGCAAATAAAAATCACAGTGAGATACCACCATACCCTCTAGAATGACCAACATCCTCAAATGTTGGCAAGACTATGAGGCAGCTGGAATTCTTCTGCATGGCTGGTGTGAACATCCTAAGGTACATCCACTTTAGAAGACGGTTTGGCAGTGTCTTAAATAGTTAAACATACACCTAGCCTATGACCTGGCAATTCCATTTCTAGATTTTACTCAAGAGAAATGAAAACATATGTCCACCAGAGGGTACATACAAGAATGTTCATGGAAGGGGGTGGAGTTGAAAGTTCATGAGTGCAGGGAGGGGATGGGGTTGAAAGTACGCGAGTACAAGGGAGTTTTATGGGGGTGATAGCAATATTCTGTATCTTGCTAGAGATATGGATTACAAGGCTGTGTGTGTTTGTTAAAACCAATTAAAATGTTGAGATCTTTGCATATCACCGTGTGCAGATTATACCCCAGTAAAAACATATATACACCAAAAGGAGTTTTATTGAGCCTATAAAAAGAATATGTATGAGTTATTTAAAAGCAAACACTTTTAAGAAATGAGATTAAAAAATATTTCTATGGAAACTCATACGCAGGGAGGTCTTGACTCAGAAAGATTTGGGCTCAAATTTCAGTTCCACTTCTTGTAAGCTCTATGTCCTTAAGTATTGTACTTCACTGCTCAGATTCTCAGTTTCATTGTATCTAAAATGAGGATAGTAATACCTACCTTACAGGGTTTGAGGGATGGATTAAATGAGGAAATGCAAAGTACCTGCAATACAGGAAACATTTGGTAATTT
Organism: Ailuropoda melanoleuca; assembly: GCF_002007445.2. NCBI lineage: Eukaryota > Metazoa > Chordata > Mammalia > Carnivora > Ursidae > Ailuropoda > Ailuropoda melanoleuca. The sequence continues at coordinate 27,682,111 of NC_048227.1, forward strand.
TTAATATGATTTATCTATTTATTATTATTTATTGAATGCTAAATATATGTCAGGCACTGGTGATTAAGTGATGACACATTCTTTCTTAACATTTAGAGTCTCACTGGGAAGGCAGAAATTAATCAAATAATCATGCAAATAAAAATGAAATTTTTTTTGGTGTTAAGTGCTATCTAGGAAAACCTAGTTCTGTGAAAGCTTATCATGATGGGACCTGACTTTATCTGGGTAGTCGAGGGAGGGTCCCTGGAAGATGTGATGTTGAACTGAGATCCAGAGGATAATGAAGATAATAACATGGGTGAAGGGTCATTCAGTTACGCTGGGATTTTGAAGGCACTGATAAAGATGGCAGAAGACCAAGTGAAGAGGACATGGTTAACTATACATGGAATATATTAGACAAGATGGAGCAGCATCCTGAGGACAGGAGGGTAAAGAAGAGGGTGATTTGAAAGTGTGAAAAGCATACAGGTTTGTCCTGAAGTACCACGGCCAAGCCAGGATCATCATGTCTTCAAGTGCTGTCCTCTTTTCTACCAAAGTGTTTTGCTTTTTGTACTAATCAAGATAATATTAACTGTGGTAACTGATATTTCCCGGAATCCCAATGGCTTCCCTCACTAGAAATTTATTTCTTGCTCATGGAAAGAACTTTGTAAATGGACAGCATTCAATGAAGTCACTCAGAGACCCCAGGCTCTTTCCATTTTATAGCTCTGTCCTCTTCTTGGGCCTCAGAATCCTCTCCCATCTATTGCGGATGGGGATAATGTGGGTCGAGAAGGCACACCTGCTTCTTATTCACTTTATATTGGAGGTGGTGCACATCACTTCTACTCACATTCAATTGGTGAGAAGGAGTCACATGACCCTGCCTAGATACAAAGCATGCTGGGATATGTAGTCTATAGATGGGCAGCTACTTCCCAGAAATAATTCCGCACTCTGCAAAGGAAGAACCCGTCTTTGGTGGCAGCTAGCCATTTCTGTCACAACTCACACCTTTCAGTGAAGAGCACCCTCTCTGCCCCATTTCCCATCCAATTGGGGTTCATTTCAGCATGCTTTATCCAGAGGCTTGCATGCCCAGAAGAAGTTTTGCCAATTGAAACAGAGTGCTGAGTTCTCCAGCCAGACAAGCTCACCATGGGAACTCTGAGGTTCATAAATCACAATGCAGATGCAGTTTATCATCTGAAAAATGAGGAGGAAGGACTGCCAGAGCCCAGCTCATAAAACAGATGTTCTTTCTGTGGAGAAGAGCAATGGAAGCAAGACCACAAAAATTGAAAACCCAGGAAACTGGTCATCCTATCTTAAATAAAAAAGTAATTCACTTTCTACCTTTCAGTATACCTGCCTGCTAGGAAAAAAAAATGCATTTTTCCCCCCTGTTTAATTATATTCCACTTTAGGCTGAGGTGGTAACTGTTTTTCCTCCCTTTGCAAACCCGGAAAGTCTGGGCATTAATTTTTGCCAGCACATGACAAATGCAATGATACCACAGTAACGACCACAGGTATGATATGCTTCGTGATACATGCTGCTCTCCCAGCCTTATCATTAAATCCCGCTCAGGATAAATAAGCCTCATTTCAGCTGGAGCAATTTGTTCTTGTTAGGGTGCTGCCTGCATGGCATGAAATATTAAATGACAAGGGTTAATTCTGTTCTCAGCGAAGAGCTCCTGTCCAATTTCCCATGAGATTGCACCACAGGTCACTGTGTCAGGCTTGAAGTAATAGTCTGTGCTGGCCTTCCCAGGAAGGTTTTGTACCATGGCTGTGTTGATGATTCTGAATTTTGCAATGGGAAAACAAAGCTGATTCCTGCTGCCACGGGAAGGAATGGGAAGCGTCGTTGCTCCCAGGCTGTACCACTGTGGCTTCAAGAATTTGTCTCTAGTGATTGGTGCTTTGTCATTTTCTGCTGGCTCCCATGTGACTAATGGGGGTGTCTGGGGTCTCCATCCTTTGGACCCGGGTCTCTCATGCTTGCTTCTTCCTGCTTCTTATCCAGGGATTGTTTGTGTAAAATGAAAGGGTAGTTGCTTGAAATTACACTGATACTTTATTAATATGTTAAATGATCATACTCAAGCTATATTCACTTATTACAGTGCATTATGCAATGCATTAGTAATGAATGGAAGCACTTTACTTAAAGATCTGCCTATAAATCAGTTGAACATGGGGAAAAAAGAGTCATTGTTTATTTATGAGGTCTGGGAAAGAAATTATAGAGAGAAAACCTTACATATCCTCCTATTCTAAAAACATTATGAAACATTGATTATATGTTTGCCATTAAGTTTATGCTCCTGTTGCCTTTATGTTCCTGATATATTATTAATCTTTCTTAAGAATCAAACCTCTGAAATCTGCTGTAGATACGAGGGGGAAGCTTCAGAGCTAGGCAGTAGAAGTTTGCTTGGACAGAAATTAGGTGCTCTTTCTCCCGCCGCGCTGAAGGTGTACAGGCAGTCTTCAAAACATGCTGCCCTGGTGGCAGTGTTTTACCACTGTCCAGGGGCCACTAAAGGTCTGCTTCCCAGTAAATGCAAATTAATAGACATTCAGTGGGTGTCTAGTCTTAGAACCGATGATGGGATCAAGGTGCTATTAGAACATACAAAATAAAAGGTATTACAGCCAGGCATTCTTGGACATTCTTCCCTAGCCCATAACAGTCCCTCTTCACAAGATTTCAGGAGTGAAACACTCATATAAAATTATAGCAAACAGGAAACAAGTCCCCATTTCATCACTTGACGAAGATCCTACTGAAAGCTATTATTTTAAAATTTGTTGGTAAAGAGGGTTGAAATATGTGGCCTTAGATAAGAATGTTCTGGGACCTCTATTAACTTCTAAACCCCCAAATATTAGTATAGCAACGAAATGAAGTGATGAGCTGTTCTAGGATGTGTACAAAGATAAAAGAAAGGGGCTCAAGATGACCTGACTTGCTTCTCCATAGGATCTGGCTGCTTGGATGGACCAAGTAGAGAAAGAATAACCTTGTCTACTGGTAACCAGGGCCCAGTCATCGTCCTGGAACCTGGACTACTCTAAGGTTGATAGTCTCTTCTCTTGAGGATGAGGAAGAGGGGATCAAACAAGAGCTGATCTGAACCCTCTACTCTTCCTGTACCTACTCTGCTGAGTTTGGTACTGAGACGATGTACATACAGAATTAAATATCAGTCACCGTTTGTTAAATGCTCACAGTTTTGCAGTGGAGGTGAACTTGTAAATAGTAAGTTACAACACGTTAAGACAAAATAGTAAGAAGAAAAAGAATAAGAATACCCATAACCTATGGAGTGCTTATGATGCTTTGGTACTAAGCTCGGTCCTTTATGAGTGTATACAAGTCATGGAAGGAACTGGAAGAGGGGAATGATTGGCTTTGGCAGGACAGGACTTCTGGAGGAGGTGACATGTATGCTGCAGCGTAAGAAGGAATAGGAGCTCTCCAAGTGGAAAGGAGGTAAAGGACATTGGAGACTAGTGAACCAGTGTGTGTGTGGAATGACTCAGGCCTGAAACATCCCTTGTACAGGAGAGATCTGTAAGTGTCTTGGGATCTCCAAAATGTATTAAGAGGACAGAGCTGGTGCGAGGTGAATTTGAAAACAGGAAACAGATGCACAGCGAAACTGTACTTTTTATGCAGGGACAAGAAACTTGGAATTTATCCTGCAGATGGTAATCAGTTAAGGGCTATATAAGTAAAGCAGAGAAAGGACTGAACGCGGTCTTTGTAGAGATCATTCTGGCTCCCATCAGGAAGATGGCTAGAGGAAGCGAGGCAAGAGGTAGGAGCCAGACAAGAGTCAACAAGGGTCTGGATGACGTAGATGTGATCATTGAGGGTGGAGAATGCTTTGAAAAATATGGGAGAAGTAGAATTGATGACAGGGGTGCTAACTGGATATGAGGACAGAGGGAGAACAAGGAGTCACGATGACTTCATGTTTTATTTATTAAGTGGTGGCGTGAGCGCTAAAGGCTGGAGCCAGAGGCAGTAAGTTGTAAACCAGCCACCAGTTTCTACCAGGGTTCTTTGGTTGGAATCAAAATGAATTGTTCTGAAATTTTTTTTTTTTTACTGTGATAAATTACACATCACATAAAATGTATTATCTTCACCATTTTAAGTGTACAGTTAAGTGGACCATGTACATTTTAAGTGTGCTGAGTGGTATTAAGTACATTCTTAGTGTTGTGAAACTGTCAGTGTCACCCATCTCTAGAATTCTTTTCCTCTTGTTCAGACTGAAACTCTGCCCCCATTGCACATGAACTACCCATTCACCCAGCCCCTAGTCGCTGGCAACCGCCAGTCTACTTTCTTTCTCTATGAGTTTTATGACTCTAAGTACCTCATCTAAGTGGAGTCGTACAGTATGTAGTGTTTGTCTTTTTGTGACCGGCTCCTTTCACTGAGCGTAATGTCCTCAAGGTTCACCCACCATTGGAGCAGGTGTTAGAATTTCCTTCCCCTTGAAGACTGAATGATATCCCATTGCACATACATACTGTATATTGCTTATTCATTCATTTGTCGATGGACACTTGGGTTGCTTCCACATTGTGGCTCTTGTGAGTAATGCTGCTCTGAACATAATTGTCCAAATATCTCTCTGAGACCCTGTTTTCAATTCTTTAGGTATATAAGCAGCATTGAAATTGCTGGCTCTTATGGTAACTCCATCTTTAATTTCCGGGGAACTGCCATACTGTTTTCTGTAGTATCACCAATAGCGTACAACAGTGCCCAATGAGAATTGCAGGTTTACAAGGACCGAAGTCTGGAGTTCGCTTTCTCTGTTCCATTCCTGGTCCAGCTGTTTACTAGCTCTGTAACTTCGAGCAGATCCTATTGCCTGAACTCCCTCATATGCAGAATGTGGATTAAAAGTACCCACTACTGAATTGTTTTGACATTTAGAGGAACATCTGGCCTGAAGTAAAAGTTCAATTAGTAGTCATTTTTAATTCTCCTTAAGTTAGACAAATAACGTTCCTAGTGGTGGGCCTTTGGAAAGGGAGGTGGGCAAAGGTAATTGTGGTTTTAAGACCTGACCACCCGCTCTGAGATTTTATATTCTGCTGTGGTCCCTAACTCGGCTCACGTGATGATGTCTTAGTTAGTTCAGGTTGCTATATCAAAAATACCATACACTGGGTGGCTTAAATAACAAAGATTTATTTCTCACAGTTAGGAGGCTGGAAGTCCAAGATCAAGGTGCCAGCAAATCCATTGGCTGGTGAGGGCCCACTTCCTGACTCCTAGACGACCGTCTCACTGTGTCCTCTAAGGAGGAGAGGGCTCTAGGCAGTTCATCCCCTTAGGTGGCCACAAATCTCATCATGGGGACTCCACCCTGTGACCTCATCTAAACCTAATTCCTTCTCAAGGGCCTCACCTCCAAATACCATCACCTTGGGGATTAGGCTTCAACACAGGAATTGAGGGGGGGGGGGACTTAAGCATTCAGACAAGAGCAGATGGCTTCCTTGCCCTGTGCTTTGTCTTCCCTTTCGCTGAACAGTCCGCTAAGAACAAGTGCAGACCCTGATCTTGCGTGCAAGGAACACATTGGACATTTGAACACATTTTCACTTCACCCATTAGGCAGAAGCTCTCATACAGGATAGTTGTTAGTCAACTGCAAGATGGAGAGATTAGGTTGCAGCCACAGAGGCCGTGATAAGAGCAGAATCACCCTAGCTCAGGTGGCCAGAAGCACTTAGAAAAAGAGAAAAATCAGCATTGTGTTAACCTGTGTGCTCTGAGTGATTATCCGTGTGAAACACTTGCAGGGTGCGTAGAATGAGTGTTGCAGATACTGTCAAATTCCCCAGGAAGAGAGAGGGGTAAAATCTTTCTAGCACAGAGATTCTCATTTATTTCCATGTAATGGGAGATGATATAGGTTCACTTTGTGGGGTTTTTTTTTTTTTTCTGGCCTCATATGGGGCAGTGCTCAGAATACAAATCAGGAAATCTGAACAATTCCTATTCTTTATGTAATTCCACGGGAAGATATTACAGTGATCTGCCATAAATGCTCTGAAAATTGAGTGATGAACTACAAAGATGTTATAAGCATGGTCCCCGTTTGGATGTCCATTGGGTTCTGAGAGGCTTAGCTTTTGAAATTGGCACAATAAGTCTGTGAGACAGCTCCCTTTAGTTGTGTTCTCGGACAATAACACTTATTATAATACTAACTCACCCCAGGAATTAAGATTTTCTTTTATTTTTAGTGATGAATAGAAGGTCATGTTGTGGTCCCTAGTAGGCTTTCCATCTATTTCTATGTAATAGAAATCCCTTTGATTCCTGCAGTAACCGGAGGGATTTCAATCTTCCCAAGTTTATTTGGGCTTTGGAGTCAGGCAAACTGGATTCATATCTTGGCTCCATAGCTTATTGGCCGATGTTAACTTTGTCAATAAATTTATATGAGACCCAGTTTTCCTACCTGTAAAATGTGATAATATCTATCTCATGAAGATTATATAGGTTAATGTAAATTGGTTGGTACAGTACATGGCACAAGGTGCACACTGAATAAATACTAGCTATTATTAATTTGACTCTGATGATACTGGGCTCTTTAAAAAGGGAAATAGACATATATGGTGGATGTAGTGGTTAAAGAAGATGCAGTCAAAGGATGTAGTGGCACCTACCTTCCCTCCTCACATTGGTGTTCAACCTTGGTCCTGGGTCAGGGTACTACAATAGTCTAAGTATTTCTCCTTGAGATGGATGAGGACTGTATCAGATCATGGATTTGACTACTAAAAGGCTTACATCTTTGAGTGACTTCCCAGAATGGGAGAACCAAAGTGTCAAGAACCAACTTGCATCTCATTGGACTGTCTGAACAAGTGATAGAGGAGCACCCCTGTGGGCCCATCCAGGACCTTGGCTTCATAAAAAACATTCCTCCCAGGCAACTCCCATCAGAATCCATTCTTCTCACCTGCCTATGTCCCCCAAGGTCATTATTGAAGAACTGGGGCTTATTTTGTTCAAGCTTAATCACTCTTAAGACCACTCACTATAGGCTCAATGTCTAATTTTTTGTTGGCTCAGTGGTTTTTTCTTGTTTAGGGACAAAGCTCCTTAGCACCTGGAACTAAAGCTGGATTGGCAGTGGCCAAGGTGGCATCGCTACTTTTCCTTTACCTTTATTGACATAGGGCTTGTAATTAATAATAAAACTTGACTTTTCCTCTTCTATCTCCATCTTCCTTGGTATAAAACTTACAAACAGAACTCGAAGAAATTGCTTCTTTGGGAGATGTTCACACAAAGCTAAAGGACTGTTCTGGAGACACTTGGCTTGTCCTTTTAAAGGCTCCTCCCCTTTCCTTCCAACTATAATGGCCGAATTGGGAGGCTGGGGTATAGGAGGCAGAGTTTGAAAATGTGGGAGAATAAAGCTGCAATTGTTACTTTTAAATTGTACTTTAACTCTTTATTAAACTATCATGACATAACTATATAAATCACATTTGAAATCACGAAAATCAAGCCAGCAAATATTTATTGATAACTACCATGTCTAAGGCTCAGTGGAAGACATGATTAAGGATAGAAGGATGAGTGAGAAAGGGTCCCTGACCTCAAGGATATTAAAGTGTCTCGGGAAGAGAGATGTGGTTAAGAAAGAGGCCCAAGATTGGAGTGTTGTGTCATGAAATCCCAAGTACAGTTGGGCACTTTTTGACTCTGGTATGTAGGGGAATTCCAAGAAAGCCTGTCAGCTTGCTCATTGTTCTAATTGGAGGCATGTTTGCTTTTGTATCGAGCAACAGACTTTCTATCCAGCACATTATCAAGGTAAGATTTACACAAAATAAAAAGCACGAATCTTAAATGTGTAACTTGATTAATTTTTACCTATGTGTATACTTGTCCCAAGTACCATATAGATATAATCTCTATTTCAGATCAAGATACAACGTAGCTCCCTGGCTCCACAAAGTTCCTTTGTGCCCCTTCCTTGCCAATTCCCCTCTCCAGAGGTAACTAGTATTCTGACTTCACCACCAGAGATTAATTTACACTATTCTTGAATGTTATATGAAGAGAATGCTACAGTACCTGCTCGTTTGCATAAGACTTTTTTTTTTTCACTCAGCATAACGGTTGTGAAATCCATCCATTTTGTTATCTGTATCTTTTGCTGATTCCTTTTCGTTACTGAGTAGTATTTGATTTGTTTATTCATTTACCTTTTGGGGAACATTTAAATTGTTCATAGTTTTTGTCTCTTATGAATTAAGTGGCTGCAAACTTTTGCGTACAAGTGTTCGTATGGACATATGCATTCATTTCCCTTGAATGTCTCTTGAACTGCTGGGTCATAGGGTATGGGTATGTGTGGCTTTGACAAATAGGCAAACTCTTTTCCAGAGTGATGGTTCTGTTTTTTACCACCAACAGCGGTGGACGAGAGTCTCTGCTGCTCTTCCTCAGACTTTCCAAGGTTCTCTGAAGCCAGAGAGACCCTGGTTTAGATTCAAAGTCTGCCACTCAGTAGCGTTGTGATCCTGAGACCGTTACTTATTTCTATCTATAAAATGGGGATAATAACCATCTTTTGCATTGTTTGTTAAAATTGTAGTATTTGTGAAGATTGGAAACGGTGTATATTAAACTGCTATAGTAAACACTCCAATATATGGTAGCTTTTATTAATATTATTATTATGTACATATTCTCATCTTGTCTAGTTGCTTTAAAGCAATGTTTCCCAAGATGTGATATATGCTGGCACTCGACATTTATTTTAAATTTTACATAGACACAGCATTATATAATACTGGATCACATAGTGAAAATTTATTTCTATTCCAATTTTCTTCAATCCTAATTAAATCAAATGAAGAGTCGCAGTTTGGTGTTAGTCTGATTTAACACCTTTCTACCACTTGCTAATCTTCCTTTTTAATAAAGGCAGAACAGGACACGGGCCTTAGTCTTTAGCAGGCAACAGTATGTAGAAAGAATTCCATGTTGTTTTATCTTTCTTCTTTTAAAATTTTTAGTGTTTGTAGAATTGTTGGCAAGTGATACCAGTAGTATTTATGGTACTGAGTTAATATTTTAATAAATCATTGAAATCTGAAAAGTGAATTGTCTGAAAGAAAGTAATGTTAAGAAGATACTTTTACAGTAGGAACCCAGCTAAGGCAAAAGTCATGAAGGTGGTTTTTAGGTGACTGAAATTTGGAAAACCGCTTCATAGGAGAGATCTGGCAGATATTTAAACCCTACTTTGCAAATGACAGAATGAAGACATTTGTAGCGTGTTAATCGAATGCTTATGTATTGAGATTTGATACTGACATCCAAGTTAATGAAGCAAATCATAAGCTTAATTTTGTGATAGGATCAGTACTGGTCCTCCGCCTCCTGAGCCATTCTTTTCAAGATATAATCCTGAAGGTAATGGAATGTCCTTGCCCCCACTAATTATACAGCTAATTCATGCTTATTGGTGAAAGAAAGTGTGCAGTAAACACAAAGAGAGAAGAGTACACCCCAAATCCCACGACCCTTGCTTACATTTTGCCATTGTTATCCAACTGTCTATCCATCCATCCATCCATCCATCCATCCATCCATCCATCCATTCATCCATGCATCCATCTATCCATTCATCCCTCTATCCATCCATCCACCCATCCGTCCAACCAATCATTAATTTAGTATTCACTAAGAAATAATCCCTTTACTTGATAATATTGACTAGCCATCTAATACATACTGGGCACTGTTTTAGGTGCTGAGGTGTGCAACACAGAAAAAGCATCCTTGCCCTTGAAATACTTTCTATCGCCGCCTTTTTCTATGCATATATGCATGGAAAGGTTGTGTTGTTTTTTAAAAATAATACTTCTCTAATACAGTGTCACTGCATTACCTACTTTTTAAATTAGTATATCATAAACATCTTTCTGGGTCAATATGTGAATGAACATCATCCATTTTAATGTCTGTAGAGCATTTTACTTAAGTATAATTGTGTAAAAGTACAATTATTGACGAGTTTGCCACTGTTGGACTTTGGGTGATTTCTGTCCTTTCCAGTGCATTGAAGGATACTGTCCATATGCAAAACTTTACCTGCCTGATGGCCCTTCTACCTGATTCCAGTTCCACCATTGACAATGTGTGTGGCTCTGGTTAGACTGTTTTAACCTGTTTGAGCCTTTGTGCCCTCATCCGTTAAATGGGACCATTAAAATAATCTACCTCATACAGTTTCTGCAAGGACCAATCGTTTGGTCTCTCAACAAGAATATGTTAAGCATGAGATAGGTATTATCTGATAATATTAACTATGATGATGATGATGCCAATAATAATTTCTTCCTTGCATTTTTATTATTTATATCTTAATGGATATATTTAATGGTTTGGGTCCGTTTCATGTTTGTGTCACTGCCCCTGACTCTTTCAGAGTGCTTTGTGTCAAAAAGTAGCTCAATAAATGTGATAATATGGGATGAATGAATGATTGGATGAAAATGAAGTAACAAGCTTCTGATTAGGGACCACGATCGACTGACCTATATCCTGGGGCTCACTTCAGGCTCATGTGGCTACAAGTGCTGCTCTGGTCACAGCCCAACCACACAGGTAGGGGGAGCAGATATTTCTCTGTGCTCATCAGTCCCCTCTTGTGGGTCCCACATTCAACTGTATGCCAACCTCCCAACACACACTGACACAACTGTGTGAGTGTGCAGGGACACACATTCCTCATCCTTGGGGCCCAGGTCTCCCTAAGAACACAATGGGTCTGGGTCACTGGAGATGGAGTTTTGTGAACGACATTGGGGCCAGCCAAGTGGGACCAAAGTGGGAACAGCTTCAACCTTTCTGGAAAGGGGGGAAGTGGATGCTTAAGTAAACATGTTACTACTCATCTCTTTCACTGTGAGATGCTGGACACAGTGCTGATAGGGTTTTAGGATCAAGTAGGGTTGGATTCAAATTGTAGTTTTGCAAATTATTAGCTGTGTGACATTGGGAAAATAACCTCTCATGGTTTTAGTTTTCTTACTTATAAAATAGGGATTCTAATGCCTTCTTCTTTGAGCTACTAAGGGAATTAAATGAGGTAATGTGTGTGAACAGGTTTAATGAATGATTTCTGTTTTTTCGGTGATCTGGGGCAGAAGTTCAAGGTATTATATATGGGGTCTTCATTTATCTTCTCTCTCCTGAGACTCAAGCATCACAAACTTTTCTGAGCTGATTAGATACTTCTTGTAGACCCTATCCTACCAATATTGTCTCCCAGATTTTCCATCAAAACTTGGGGGTGTTGTGTCCCATCCCCTTGGCCTCTGCTGTCCTACTAGAGAGAGTTATGAATTAACCCTTGTGAACGGAATAGCATGTCTGAGTCCAGAATCTGATCTAGATATTTCTGCCTGAGCTCTCCTACGTACTTTGTACCTTACATCTATCACAGTTCCTATCGCTTCGCACATGGAAGTCAGCCAAACTAGATGGTAAGCTTCTCAAAGATAGGGACCATGACTTGCCGAGCTCTGAATCTGGCGCACCCAGCACAATGTAGGTGCTTCATAAACACTAGTGGAATGAGCCCTGTGGTTTCACTTATTTTCTTAGTAGAATGTAAAGTCCTTGAAAGCAGGACCTCATCTGTTTGTTCAGTGTGGAATCTCTAGGGCTTGGTAGGCTCTCAGTAGCTCCTGGTTGAACAAAAAAATAAGGCAAGGAGGAAGGGATGGTTTCAGGGTTTGAGAACAGGGCATGAGCCACTATACCCAGACCCACACAGAGAAGGCCCTAGTCACCATTCAGATCTGTTAGCAGCTTGTGCGCTCTGCCCCCTTGGTTGGCAGACATTCTGCAACAGGTCCCGCTCGAGTGCCCCTGCCTTGATTGATCATCTTCCTTGTGATAAGCAGGAAGGAAAATCATTATGGCACAAGCGCCTTGTCATCCCACATGCTCTGCCTGTGCTGGCTGTTCTCCACGTATGAAGTCGTCGGTGGAAACCCAGAGGACATGACTGCTCTCCAGACCTAACCTGGAGCCAGTTCATCGTCAGACAGCTTGCCTAATTTCCACTGCTCAGTGGACATCTTTTTCTCTCAGGGCTGAGGAAGAACAGGGTTTTGACTTAAAGACAGAGAAAGCTGCCACCAAATGGCTCTTTTTCTCATCTGTACATTGTTGAGAAGACACACGCTACAGGGATCACCATCAAAAGAACAGGAACTTTTTAAAATGCTTTTGGAGCATTTGGCATGATTCAGCAAAGTTGGTAATATACATGTTCAAAACCCCCAGCAATTGGAACCCTCAGTATGTACCCTGGAGAGCCGAGCGCATTTGTGCATAGGGATACATGTATAGAATCTGCTGCGTTGAGAAAAGACGACTGGGGGCAGGGGAGAAACAGGGAGACCAGTTAGGAAGGTGCTACCACCAATTCCATTGGGGAAATGATGGTGGCCTGGCCCAGTATAGGAACAGTGGGGGGTGACTCAGGATGGCTGTGTACAGTTGAGCAAGTTGGGCACTGCGCATCTAGGAGACTCTTTGCCGTAGCTGTGGTGGGAATGGCACCCTTTAGGGTTTTGCAGTACCCAGCTGTGTGCAGCAGTCCCATAAGGAGGTGGATTGGATTCCACAATGGTAGGGATTTACTTTGCTCTCTGCTCCATCCCTAGGCCTTAGACAGTGTCTGGCACAGAGTAGGTGCTCGATAAAGATGTATTTGCATGAATGATACATTTGCTTCCACCTCCCACGTTCTTGGAAACAGTGGCTGCAGGTGAAGTGGGGCCGGTTGACGGTGTGTTTTGGCAGATCTTGTAAACGTCTCCATTTTACTTTGATGGCCACTTGGAGTGCCCTGGTATGCAAGGCCCTTTGCGTTTCAAAACCCCATCATTTTATGTCATCGGGTGCAAACTGACTTTTCATGGCATTATTTGAAGAAGGAAAAACATAAACTTTATTTTACTTTGTCATCCCCCTGCTCCTGAAGAGTCACGTCTGAGTCACCTCTCGCTCGCTGATCTGTTCTGGATGCAATTAAAGTTAAATCACCTTTGGGACCAGAGCGGCATCATCTGTATTTACAGCACCTGCACATGAAGCAGCTCCCTTCTAATTTTAACGGCTCCTCCAGTGGCAAAATCTCTTTTCCAAAGGAGCAGGTGGAGAAGCGATACAGAATGGTTATTGAGTATTTTCCTCTGGGGACAGGACGGAGTCCTGGCCAGGCGATGGAGTAAATCTGTGCTGTGGCAGTGGATGTCCTGCACACTTTAGGCTTGAGTGCGGGCACTGCCTTTTCTCAGCCAAATGACCTTGAACGGGTCAGGGAAACTGGCTGAACCTGTCACCTTCTCAATCAATAAGGTGAGCAGGGAGAACGATGCCTGGCAGGCCAATCCAAAAGACTGTAAGATCCCAAGGAGGTCATGTAGAAGAAAAGCGTTGTATTTTTAGTAGCAGTGAGAGGGAGCGAAGGTTGGGAAACTATTCTTTTAATTATCAGGTGCCCGGTGTTTTGAGACCCTTCTTGTTAATGTATCATTGTGCTAAAATGCCTCACTTCCCCATCTGTCTCTGTATGCCATCTTCCCCTGGCTCTTTGCCATCAAATTCACCCAGCAAGTTGTTGTTAAACGTCTACCATGTGCCAGGCACGGAGTTTCTAGCAGAAACATGACAGATGTGGTTTCTGCCTGTAAGCAGCTTACAAGTGAATGGAAGAGAGGCCTGGAAAAAGGAGGATAACCTGTGTGGTTATGTGATTAGCCTTGAGCTGCATCCCCAGAAGGGAAAGCATGGGACATTGTAAGAACATATCAAAGAGGCTAAATCAGACTGGAGAGTCGGGGAATCCTCCCTGCAGAAGTATTTCCTCTGTGGAGACACGAAGGGTGACTGGGAGTTAGCTAGATGGAAGGAGGGAATAGTCTTCCAGGTGGGTGGAACAGCATTGCAAAGATCTGGAGGCTGGTGGGCCAGAATAAAGCAAGTGAAGGGAAAGGTGAGTCAGGAGGGTAGAAGAATACACAGAGGCAAGAGCAGGTTGGCAAATTAATGGGTGAGAGTGACAGCATATTGACGAAGCTCTTCCAAAGGGAGGCTGATGTAGTGTAGACAGAGGCCCAAATCCAACCCAAAGAAAACAAGCAAGCAGACCAAACAACGTTAAACAATTCTGGTTCTGCTTCACCTGGAGCATTTGCCACGTTTTCCCTAAAAGGTGCGGGCTTGGTGTGTGTCTCCAGTCAAATCACCAATGTAGAACTTGACGTATGTCCCAGTAGCTCCTTTCGGGAGGTTAGAGAATCAAGTTATCCCTTGGCCGCCTGGCCCCAGAAGGAAGGTCAGGGGAAGAGGGGAAGGCCAAGACAATTTCCAGTTCGGTGCTGTGTTAAGCTCTTCATGTGGGGAAACAGAACTCCAAGACACAGAAACCTGGTACTATGGCTCACCCATTTAATGAGAATCTTTGGATGACAGTCCTTTGGAAGTTCCTATCAATCAACCTATGACAGTGTTCTAATAAACACCCTCCCGTCCCCAGCTGGACTCCAGCAGATAGACAGCTTTGCCCCCAGGGGACGCGTGGCCTCCCCGCGTTGCCTCTAACAGTTCATTACGGAGCCCAGGCAATCAGAGTTACATTGCTAATTGAAGAAGAAAGCTACAGTCAGCACAGAGTGAGAATTATTGGACAATATCAAGGAAAAACTTCCTGAGTGCCCCCTGGGGGTGTTCGTGTCAGCAGCCACCGCAGGCCCCTGTGCCAGATGCTAATAAAAGAGAGGCTTAAAATGGGCACTGAGGAAAATTGGCAGTCTCCAGAGATTCTCAGTGATGGCCTGGGATGTGGAATTTTGAGATATTTCAATGCAGTGGGACTTAATTGAAGTGGAGTGGGCTGGCAAATGGGACTCATTTCTTGGGAGGGCTTTCATAGGACCAACAGGGATATCTGGCTTGCACTTTTTCTGCCGTTATTCGAAGAGTGGGTCTGGCTCGGGAAAATACCTCTTTTTCCCCTTAGCAAGTTCTGCACCTTCAACGTGACCATCCCTTGACTGGGAACCTTAGGGGAGGGTTGAATTGCTCACTTATGTGTCGTGAAAGAGAGCAAGGGAGCAACAGATCCTCCCCTCCTTGTGAAAGAAACACTAGAAGTGAAAACCACCTCTCTCTCCCAAAACAACAAACTCTGACTCTCATATTGGATGTAGGGGATGCAGGTGTTTTTTTTGTTTTGTTTTGTTTTTTATGAATTCTCCTTGCATTCAGTGAACAGCTTGGTGCAAAGGCTCCAATGTGGGAGTGTTTGAAAAATATTAGTTGATTGCATCGAAAGAGTATGGCCAAACAGGATGAATCCTGCTCTTGAACTTCAGGGGGGAGGATAGAGTTAGCTCATCCCATTTCACTCTTTTTAAAAAGCTTTTAGTTATGGAAAATTTCAAACAGAAGCAAAAATATCAAGAAAGTATAATGAAAGCATGTGATGTCTGCAAGACGGAGGAATAGGAGCTTTCTACAGGAGCCCCGTCCACAGAACACTGACTTTGACAATCACCCCCTGCAGAGGGTAGCTTTGTGAGAATCTGGGAGTCCAGGGGAGAAGTCCCAGCATATGGCTGGTGCAAAAAACCCAAGAATAGACCCAATGAAGAAGACAAGAACAGTTTCACCACAGCCTCTGCTCCATGGCGTACAGCTCAATGCCAAGGAAGACCCCTTCTGTACATGAGTTCTCCAGTGGGGGAAAGTGAAAGCCAGTGAGTGTGAACCTGGTTTCGCAGCCATGTAGGACATTGCCCAAGAGGACTTCTGTCTCTTCCAACCAGAATACTGAGGTGAGCTGTGTGACCAAGGTCCAGGGAGAGGCTGGGAGCACAGCAAGCAGGACTTAGAATGCACCGAAGGTGTGCATGTCCTACTAGCTTCTTTGTGGGCTCCATCAGGAAGCCCTTCCATGAGCTACTGGGGATGCCTTGTCCATGAATCACCCACACTGGCCCATGGGCACCCCCAGTGCTTTCCCAAACCCATCTTACTTCTCTTGTGTCTGGGTCCCTGCCAGTGTTCCCATTGATGGAGAGTGTGAGCCTTTGCAGACAGCTAGCAAGCAGGTGCAGAAAGCCTGCCCAGCTCTGCAGGATGGGAAAAAAGCACACAAACCTGAGCATTTCAGGGCACCCCGCCCCCTTAGGGAAAACAGATGGGACAGTCTCAGCACGAGACTGGGGCTCAAGAGATGCATAAGATCTTTAGAATTTTCTCTGCAATTTCCCTAATGCTTTCTGGCTCCCACAGCCCCTTCTTCCCTTCCTGCTCTTCCGATTAGAAATCCAGAGCTTTATTTTCCCTTCTGGCATGCATTTCCCATGACTGCACCTTACTCTAACGCCAAGAGGTGGGTGGAAAGAGGTAGTAAAAAAAAAAACAGTAGAGATGGAGATGTTTCAGGTACTTGCCCGGCTGCAGCCTCTATCACTGTAGCTACTGCTGTCACAGGATTCGTGGGGGGCTGGAGTGCTGGAAAATGGAAAAAGCATGAAGTGAGAAATTGTCCCCCTCCCCAGACCTTCAGGGGCATCCTTCCTCATTGGACTAGAATGAGAGTTCTCTGGGAGTTCCACTGTCTAGTTCTGGGTTTTGGCATACCTTTGGGTCTAGGCTGGGGGTATGAATGGAGGGAAAAAAAAATCCAAGAAATTCACTGCTGGATTGGTCTTGCTTTGAGTTCTGTATGTCCTTCCCCCCTGCTCTCCCAATCAGCCTGCTACCATATCCTTTTCAGAGTCCTCAGACGCTGTCCCAAGTATTCTTTGCAAGGTTTTTAATTGCATGGGAGAGACAAGGCGGGCTACCCACAACTGGAA